>NC_089786.1:3167500-3195000 GCF_040412425.1 Macrobrachium rosenbergii
AATTAATTTTGGCAGACCCCGCTTTCAAACTGTCTAAGCAAGCAGCTGACTGTGAGCGTTTCCATGCAATTTGCATTTGTGTTCCCTCTCTCTCTCTCTCTCTTTCTTTTTCTCCCATACACAATCTAACACACACACACACACACACACACACACACACACACACACATATATATATATATATATATATATATATATATACTATGTATTACATGTATGTATACACACACATATATATATAGTATATATATATATCAATTTTTTACTCACATCAGGATCGAACCCAGGTCTTTCCATTGAAAGCAGTTAGCTTGCCCAGGTAATTCCTTGGGTGCAGTGGCACTCAGGTTCCAACTTCTTTTATGACTTGTGTGGCCCAGTGGGCAACGCCCTTGCCCTCCAATTGAAGGACCTGGGTTCGATCCTGACGTGAGTCAGAAATTTATTTCTGTGCCACACGTAATTTTGTGTGCTGATTATTTCTATATATATATATATATATATATATATATATATATATATATATATATATATATATATATGTCTGTTCAATTGTGTATGAGAGAGAGAGAGAGAGAGAGAGAGAGAGAGAGAGAGAGAGAGAGAGAGAGAGAGTTAGAAACAAAAAAAGACAAAAAACAAAACAACAAAAAAACAACAATAACAACTGGTCAACCACCCTCCCAGACAAGAGTGAAAGCCCAGGGCCCGAGTTTGCAATTTCCTTTCTTTCACAAAGCACCAAAAAAAAAAAAAAAAAAAAAAAAAAAAAAAGAAGGTCCGGGGTCAAATTTGAACCGAAATGCTCCAGTTACCCTCCAGGAGGCAATCGCAAAGAGACGAGATCAATTCGACAAGCAAAAGGAAAATGTTCCAGTACAAAAATGAGAGAAAGAAGTTTTTGTTTTTTGGATGGAAGAGCTTTCTGAGGGGACAGATGAGGATCAATTCACAATTACACAAAGTTTTTGTGTAACCAGATGCGCCAACGAGAATGGAGGAAATTGTGAACATACACATAAACATACACGTGCAAAAGATATATCAAACAAAAATGAAGAATAAACATACATACACAAAAGATGTTTCAAGCAAGAATAATAGAAATTATAAACACACACACACATACCAAAAATATTTTAAACAAGAATGAGGGATTTTGTAAAAAACATATACACACAAAATAATCAACAAAGAATGAAAAAATTGTAAAACACACACACACGCACAAAAGATATTTCAAAGAAGAATGAAGGAATTTGTAAACACACGCATACACACGACAGACATGTCAAAACAATAATGAATGGAATGATGATACAAACACACGCATAAAATATACCAATAATAATGAATAAAATTGTAAAAACACACATACACACACAAAAGATACATCACACAAGAATGAAGGAATTGTAAACACATACACGCAGACGCACACACAAAATATCGACGTAAGCTTGCCTTTACACAAAAGCATGTACACTTTTATCATATTCAACCTCATCTTAACTCGCATATATGTCATGAAAATCAGTGTTTCTCTAATTTACTCAGTATCTCTCTAATTTACATCATCCTACGTATCATGTTTAATATGCAGAAAAAATAAAGGAAGTCAATTCATAGTTACCAATGTTAATAATAAATTAATATTGCACATTCCATGACCTAACTCCAATGATACTGCATTAAAAAAATCGTAATAGTTTAGCTAATAAGTAAATAATTTCGCAATGACGACATTCACCGAACTCACATCACAACATTTCCGAGCGAAAAGTTTGCCTGCCTCGTAATTCGTGGGTAAACTTCGTCCCAAACCCTCACTTCCTTTCTAAACATGAAATCTAACTAGGGTAACTGTCAAAAATAATTTCATGTAATTTGCGCAGCATTTCCCCAAAACATAACTGCCAACTCTCGTCCGTTTCCTCGAGCTAAAATGTAATATATATAAATAATATTCGTGGATGTAAGCTCAAACTAGGGTGTATAATTTATTCGGAAATTAACTTGCAAAAATATGATAGACAGAGAGAGGTCTGGTGCAGGTCAAATTTGGGACACTAGGTTCCTCCAGATGCGTTACAAATATTTCGATTCCCCTTATATAATTTGGTGGCGCAGTGGTAAGGTTCTCGCCTACCAGTCGAGAGGATCGCGGTTCAAATTGCTGCTCACTGGTGACTTGGGGATGGAGCTACTGCATAAACCCGGTGGCCCGCCAACCTAGTGGTCTGAAAATTCGAGAGGGATAGTAAGAAAATAGTTACCAGCCCTTGGGCTGAGTGATTAAACAGTGGGCCTAGCGACACACTAGCCACGTGTCATAGACAACGGGACTTCTCCCCTACTAGCTGTCGGCCTAAGAAACCGGAGTTCAGCAAGGCCCAGAAAGACTTTAATCTTTAGCATTAAATGCAATGATAAAATCTTTACCTTCTATTAACATTTATGAGTACAAACTAGCCTTATGCCAACACTGGTTGCTATTTCTTGGGTATCCCTATTCTGATCACACAGCTGACAGATATTAGCTATTATTATTAAAAAAATAAGAAGATGAACCCTATTCATATGGAACAAGCCCACCAAAGGGACCACTGACTTGGGATTCAAGCTTCCAAAGAACATGGGACTCACTAGGAAGATGTAAAAGTAACTTCAATTTCCTTCATTTGTAGCAAATAAATAAATAAATAAATAAAAATGAAACAAGTAAAAAATGCGCCGAAGTTTTTTTGGCCCAATCGAGTTTTCTGTACAGCATATAACCAAGGTCACCAAAATAGATCTATCTTTCGGTGGTCTCGGTATAATGCTGTCTGTATGAGCCGAGGCCCATGAAACTATAACCACGGCCCGGTGGTGGCCTATTGCTATATCGTTGCCAGACGCCCGATTATGGCTAGCTTTAACCGTAAATAAAATAAAAAACTACTGAGGAGGCTAGAGGGCTGAACTTTGGTATGGCTGATGATTGGAAGGGTGGATGACCAACATACCAATTTGCAGCCCTCTAACCTCAGTAGTTTTTAAGATCTGAGGGCGGACAGAAAAAGTGCGGACAGAATGAAGTGCGGATGGACAGACAAAGCCGGCACATTAGTTTTCTTTTACAGAAAGTAAAATCACTTTTACGACACTGGATTGCGTTGATAAAACAATTTTGTTTAATCACTCTTCTTAATGAAATCATGAATGTATTCGCGAGGAAATACCATCAACAGATTGAAAAAAATGAAATGAAACAGTAATAAAAAAGAAATGGAAATGAACATAAACGAAAAAGTAAATCAAAATAAGAGGAACAATATTTTGACAATCACATACAATACATATTTACACATAATAAAAAAATATAAAAATAAAATCAAATTAAATAAAAAATAAAAATAAAATGAAAATAAAAAAAAAAAATAAAATAGTTTGATAATGACTGTACCCCTGATAAAAAAATATGAAAATAAAATTTTAAAAATAAAAATAAAATAAAATGAAATAAATTAATGATATCTTTATCCCTGATAGAAAAAACTAAAATAAAAGCTAAAAACAAAATAAAATAAAATAGAATAGTTCGATAATATCTTTATCCCTGTCTGACCAGGCAGACTCTCCAAGGGGTAAGCTAGGTTAAGCCAAGGAGTTACAAGGTTCACGAATAAATATTCAAGCATTTATGAATACATTCTGAGAGGGGTGGGGGTCTATATAAGATCTAAAATTAAAATTTCAATGTTATCAATTCAAGACATATCGATAGTAAGAATAGACTTTGTTGTTGTTTTTAAATTATTTTTATACAATTACAACTGAGAAATCATGCAGACACACATTATAATATGTATACACACACACACATACACACACATTTATATATATATATATATATATATATATATATATATATATATATATATATATATATATATATATATATATATATATATATGCTACAACTTTTCACACCTCGTGTGAGAAGCTCAGGAATTTGAAACAGTTCTGTTTTCAGCAATTTTTAGGGATCAAGTTGCTAGCCCATGCACTTCTCGCGCCATATAGCAACCCACCACAGTCGAGTAGCGCCCAGGTACTCTTTCACCGCTTACGTCAACATGATAACACTCAAAGATCTTAATAATAATACATATAAAAAATATTTGTATATTTCATGAGGTTATCCATTTCACTATAAGCAAAAATCTAGTGGAAATATTTTTATATAAAATATATAACTATATTTATATAAAACAACGAAAAAATAAACAAAATTGCATTAAATCTTTATAATGAAATCTATTGGCATACTTACTCTCATAAATGAAAAAAATTTTTAATTAAGAAAAATATTCCTGAATATGACATTTTAATCAAAAGAAAAACCAAAACATGACTAAGCTATCAGAATCTATTTGCTTCGCAAATATCTAAGTAATTTTCTTCACAATTCAAATGACTATCTGTAGATGACAAATGACGTCAGAGTTGAAAGATTTCTGAGAGAGAGAGAGAGAGAGAGAGAGAGAGAGAGAGAGAGAGAGAGAGAGAGAGATATTATTTTATACCAGAACATTAGCGCAAGCGACACACGCAGAGGATCTTGAGAGAGAGACGAGAGAGGATCTTGAAGACACACGCAGAGGATCTTGAGAGAGAAGAGAGAGAGATCTTGAGAGAGAGAGAGAGAAGAGAGAGAGATTTTATACCAGAGAGAGAGATTATTTAATACCAAAACATTACCGAGAGCAACAGGCACAGAGAGTGAGGGTCTTCTGACAGAGAGAGAGAGAGAGAGAGAGAGAGAGAGAGAGAGAGAGAGAGAGATCTCTCAAATGCCTTGCAAACAAAAAACACAGTTCAATTCCGAACCAGACTTGACTTGCCACCTCACAGGAAGGGACCGTACAAACCACCAGGGGGATAAAAGTGTCGAATTTGCAACCTGTTCAATATGCCATCTGCGTCACAGCGTTCCAGAACACGCCTCTCAAAAGTGACAGACGAATCAAAAAAAAAAAAAAAAAAAAAAAAAAAAAAAAAAAACGATAATGCATATGCATTCGCTCATACAAATAGATCCATATTTACAGACGGGTAAATACGCCGTATGGCGAATGTCAATGCAGATATATATATATATATATGCGTTTTTCCTGCATATGCAAGAATGTGATATACACATGCATATGTATATGTATATGTATATATGCATGTGTGTGCGCGCGTGCGTATGTATTTACGTAACGTACGCATTGCATGTGCACAATTACAACATAAACAAACCAAAAAAAAAAAAAAGAACACAATTTCCTCTAATACCCTGGAGAAAATGAATCATTCCGCTTCAACTAATGGACGTTTCACCCGACCTACATCAAAAAACAAAAACAAAAAACAAATGAATATAAATAAATAAAAGACGAACAAAAAGAGAAACCCTAAGGTATCGATACGGGAAAGCAACTATATAATAAGTGAAGTGAATTTTATCTTAGATGGAAGAGGGAGGGAAAAGTATTTCCAAAAATATTTTCATTTGCTAAGGATCATTTCAAAATGATGGCAGACTCGATATTATGATTTTAGTGTTTTGTAATGTATTTTGCAAAACACTCTTTCACACTCACAAACACACACACACACACACACGGGTTCTTTCTAAGCAAGGAAATTCTAAGACTTTAAAGATATTGCCATCAGAGTAGTATATATATATATATATATATATATATATATATATATATATATATATATATATATATATATATATATATATATATATATATATATATATATATATATATATATATATATATATATATATATATATATATATATATATATATATATATATATCACTCACCAAGAGACTGAGGAATCACAAGACAAAAAGCAAAACTAGATAAAATAATGAAGAAATAATCAACATGACACAAAATGGCAATCTACCGTTCAACAATAGTTCTGATTTCACTTACATGACAGAAACTTTTGACCAAATATATATATATATATATATATATATATATATATATATATATATATATATATATATATATATATAATGATAAACATCATAAACATCTTATAATCACTTGCAATTACTTACAATCAGCTTTAAAGAAGAAATAATATTTTGTTAATTCATAAAGTCACTGATTATAGTTCACAGAGGGCGCAAATGTTGCCTTCTGCGTTAGGTTGCCACGGCGTGATAAATGAAATCTTCAGATTAATCTCCCCCTACCCTAACCTTCCTCCTCCTACCTCAGCCCCTCTCCTCTCCCCCTCCCCCTTCTCCTACCTCAGCCTCCCTCCATCTCACCTATACATAAAGGTGGCTTCCTATACTCATAGAGCCAATGCTTGCACACGGCCCATTTACCAGCCAACATATTGGGCACTTTCTCGCTGGGGAGGAGGAGGAGGAGGAGGAGGAGGAGGAGGAGGGAGGAGGAGGAGGGAGGAGGAGGGAGGAGGAGGAGGAGGAGGAGGAGGAGGAGGAGGAGAAAGGCTACTTTACGACGAGGAAACCCAAAATGTCCTTAAAACATGCACTTCCTCCTTACTCTTTTTATTATCGCTTCCTATCTCATCTCCCATATTCGTGAATCAGGCTATATAGCCTATACCTACACCACACAGGACCCACGCTATTTATTACACCACTCAGCCGCCATGTTTTCTTTCTTTTTAAGAGGGTTTTTTCTTTTTGGGATTTTTTTTTTAAAGTGACGGGCGCTGAAATATCTGGTAATTCACTGGTGCTGTAATCTGGTGCGGTGTTAAAGGGGGGGTGTGGGGGGCGCATATAGCATTTTCGATAGGAGCGTGTTCGTGTTTGTGCATTGTGTATGGTTTGTGTGTGAGTGTGTGCTATTATTTACAACCGTACGGAAACATGAATGTATGTATGTGTATACATATAAATATACAATTAATACATTAATACATGTATACATATATAACTATAAAACATATATATGTATATACAGTATATATATATATAATTTTTATATATGTTTGTGTGTGTGTACAAACAACCGCGCACGCTCACAAACACACATCGCCACTATTTCTCTCACTCACCAAAGACACACTATAACTACAGCACGACAAAATAAACTTAAAAAAAAAAAAAAAACCCTCGAGCATAACGCCAGAATACACTCGGCAATGCTGAACAGAAAACAGATAAAAAAAAATATGCAAAATAAATCTGCAAATCCTACTAAAAAAAATTCAAATAAATCCTGAATAAAATTTCGGCCTACCGTAGCCATGCAGACAGTATATATATATATATATATATATATATATATATATATATATATATATATATATATATATATATATATATATAATATATATATATATATATATAAAACATAATACTCGTTATTACTGTAAAAGCGCCAATGGGATGAGAACCTATCAATCAAAAATGCGCGTCATTCGAGAGAATCGAAGGGAGGGGGAAGAAGGAGGAGGGGAGGGGAGGGGAGGTGGGAAGGAGGGGAAGAAAGGAAGGAGGGAAGGGAAGGGGAAAGAGGGGAGGGAAGAGAAGGGGAAAAGAGGGAGGGAAGAGAGAAGGGGAGGGTGGGAGGGGGGAGGGAGGGAGAAAAGAAGGGGAAAAGGGAGGAAAAGGAGGAGGGAGGGAAAGGAGGGAAAAGGATGGAGGTATGGGGAGGGGGAAAAAGAGGGGGAAGGGAAGGGAAAAGAGGATGGAGGTAGGGGAGGGGGGAAAGGAGGGAGGGAAGGGAGGGGAAAGAGGATGGAGGTAGGGGAGGGGGAAAGGAGGAGGGAATGGAAAGAAAAAGAGGATGGAGTAGGGGAAGGGGGAAAAAGGAGGGAGGGGAAGAGAGGATGGAGGGAAGGGGATCGGGAGGAGGAAGATAGGATAAGGGTGGTGAGGGGAAAAGAAGATGGAGGCAGAGGATGGGAAAAGGGAGGGGAGGGAAGGGAGGGGGAAAGAGAATGGATGGAGGGGAAAGGAGGGAGGGGGGGAGAGAGAATGGAAAAGGGACAGGATGGGGAGGGGAGGGGAAAAGAGAGGATGGAGGAGGGGGAAAGAGGGAGGATGGAGGAGGGAAGGGGGAGGGGATGGTGGGAGGGGAGATATTTGGGCGTTGTTTATTCATGGCTGATATGCCTACCTACGCGAGTCCGAAATCTGCCATTTTAATCAGGTTGGCTGACAGGCCAGATCGAAGCCAGGCCCGGAGGGAGACTTTAAAATAAATCAATAAACAAATAGATACGTAAATAAATAAATAAATAAATAAATAAATAAATTAACAAGCTGTTTATGAACCACGAGAAGATAGATGTATTTGATTTAATTTTTTTTTTTTACATTATTTAAAACCGTAGGTACAGGAGTAAGCATTTATTTGTATAGATTTATGCTCCCATTTTCTTGCTTCAGTAGTCTCTCTCTCTCTCTCTCTCTCTCTCTCTCTCTCTCTCTCTCTCTCTCTCTCTCTCTTTGATATCGTCTTTCTGTTTGCCTGTGTGTGGCCATCTCTCTCTCTTTCTCTCTCTCTCTTTTGACAAAGTCTCTCTCTCTCTCTTTTGACCATATCTTTCTGTCTGCCTATCTCTCTCTCTCTCTCTCTTCTCTCTCTCTCTCTCTAATCCCACTCTCATATCAACTCTCTCTCTCCTAAAACAACCAATTGGGGATAATCCCTAAAAACAAGGCAGCCTGTCATATCAGATCAACAGAATTTCCAATTAGGAAGGAAAAGGATCTAAAACTTTTCAAGGCAGCTGTCATATATATATCTTCATAATTTCTCTACAGATATATATATAATATATTATTTAACACTTTTCTATATATTTGTATATTATATATATAAATATATATATATATATATATATATATATATATATATATATATATATATATATATATATATATATATATATATATATATATATATATGTCTCTCGCCTCTTGTTACGTTACAGAATAACATTTCCTCTCTACGACATTTACAAGATACAGTTAAATGATTCACATTTTGCCATTCAAAGACACAGTAAGTAAAGACAAAGCGATATAATATAAATTCCTTTGTCACACGTGCGTGTACACACACACACACACACACACAAACACACACACACAAACACACACGCAAGCACGCAGAAGGTCGAACAAACAAAAATCTTTTACAAGAGAAAACGACCACAAAAGAGAACAGCTGCGATGCTCTTGGGAGAACATTTACTTTTAAGAGCAATACTGCTACCCCCGTTGACATACCAGCCTGTGCAAAAGTAGTAAAAAAAAAAAAGCAGTGGTAGGAACTAACAGAAATAGTAGCGGTAAGCAGTAATCTCCTTTCAGAGGTGTTAAATAAAAAAAAATTCCATAATGAAGGATTTATTTCCAACAGCCACCCCCAATCCAAATACCATATAATAATAATAATAATAATAATAATAATAATAATAATAATAATAATAATAATAATAATAATCAATTAACAAATAAGTCTAGCATTATCTTACATCAATACAACTTGTAATTGAAATCTCTCTCTCTCTCTCTCTCTCTCTCTCTCTCTCTCTCTCTCTCTCTCTCTCTCTCTCCATACCAAATACATAATTACAAAAAGTCCCCCACCCCCATTTCTAAAAATTCAATTTCTATTATATGGATATTTATATATATATATATATATATATATATATATATATATATATATATATATATATATATATATATATATATATATATATATATATATATATATGTATGTGTATATATATATGTATGTATAAACACATGTATATATATGATACATCCCTCAGGTATGTTGGGAGACAAATTCCCAGGAGTTGGAGACAAATTCCCTCTCTTTCTCTCTCTCTCTCTCTCTCTCTCTCTCTCTCTCTCTCTCTCTCTCTTGACACAATGGAAGTGTGTGTGCGTGTGTGTGGGTGTATTTGTATGGGGGGTTTGTACACTTAACCATCTATGCGGGTGTAGGTTTTGTTTAGAGAGAGAGAGAGAGAGAGAGAGAGAGAGAGAGAGAGAGAGAGAGAGAGAGTTCACAGACAAATAACAATCAAAACGAAAACAAAACAAAATGAGATTAAAACAAATAAAAACGAAGAACCAAACAAAAATAAAAATAAATGTAAAAAAAAAAAAACATGGCTCAAGAGCATAAGAATTTGTCAATGACCTCACAAGGTATATTTAAGTTTAGGAAAAGCAGTTGTAAATCTTACACAGGGCATTCATGCATACGAAATGCACAGCTTTAATCAGTGAATTACTAAGTAGGAGTGACAAATACTTGTGAGTGACCTCATATACTGGATTCACCCACATGCGGGTCAGATGTGTGTGTGTGTGTGTGTGTGTGTGTGTGTGTGTGTGTGTACGTGGGTGTACATTTCTAGGAGTGTTTGACTCGACTGTAAAATTTACGAGTGAACCTACACACTGCGCCTGCGCTAAGGTGTAGTTATTTACGCGCGCTGACACGCGCATGAATCATGATATTATACACATTATGCATTCGTAAGTGGTTCAGACGGCACATGCACGCACAGACAACATAATTACGAAAGCAAAAGCAACATGTAAGTACACGGCATAACATTCGTTCAACATTGATTTATCATTTGAGTGCGCATGTTCTATAAGCAGTTCTTCTGTTTCATGGGATCTGTTAACTGGTCCGTATTCTAATTTCTGCTTTGCTAAACCGTATGTTTCTGGTGTAAAATTAAAAGTAAACCGATCAATAAACGAAAAATAGGAAATAGAAATGTTTAAAAGTTCGGTAATGTGTGAAGGGTTAAAGATAACTATTTGATTATGCATACATTTCATGCAATTTGTAAGACAAAAATAATTAAAAATAGTGATTTGCTTATGCATACATTTGCAAGAGAAAATAATATATTTAGAGGTCAACTTCGGCCAACTCGTTCAATCCTCTTCTTGAAGACATGTAGAAGACAGCGCGCCTACTTACCAACATCCAAAAATGTTTGTCGTCACTTATACTTCATTGAGATATCTGTTACTTGAGTCTTCATTTGATCTAAACTCTTATTTATAATCATATTTCAATATTCCGGTACTTGAATTTCATCACCAATCTCAAAAAATGCGCCGACGTTTCTTTGGCGCAACCGAGTTTTCTGTACATCGTATAACCAAGGCCATCGAAAACAGATCTATCTTTCAGTGGTCTCGGTATAATGCTGTATGAGCCGCGGCCCATGAAACTTTAACCACGGACCGGTGGTGGCCTGTCCTATATCGTTGCCAGAAGCACGATTATGGCTAACTTTAACCTTAAATAGAATATAAATTACTGAGGCTAGAGGGCTGCAATTTGGTATGTTTCATGATTGGAGAGTGGATGATCAACATACCAATTTGCAGCCCTCTAGCCTCAGTGGTTTTTAAGCTCTGAGGACGGACAGAAAAAAGTGCGGACGGAATAAAGTGCGGACGGACAGACAAAGCCGGCACAATAATTTCCTTTTACAGAAAGCTAAACACCCTAAGTCCTGCTCTCTCTTTACACAAATGGGAGCGTTTGTGTGTGTTTGTGTGTATGTGTATACAAGTGCACATTGACGTGTGCGTGTGTGTGTGTGTGAGCGCGCGCGCGCAGGCGAGCAGGCAAGCGACGAGAGCTTACCAAGGCTGCATAACGAGTTATCGCACGAAAATGAGTTTCCCGCCCTAACTCGATCGGTGACCTGGCCTTGATTCCGTTCTCCAAGATCAAATGACCTTTTCCCGACTTTTGCCGAACTGCTTAACTTCGCTCTGATGATGACCTTGTTAAGAATGTTAAGGACGTCGTGTATCGAGGTATGTGCATGACGTCCGCTTGTCATCATGACCCTGATTCGGTTAATGAAGGCGTGGGGGGTATGTATATAAAAAAACACACATTTTTATATATATAATATAAAAACACACACATATAATATATATATATATATGTAAATATATTGTATATATGTGTATATACATATATATATTTATCTATTCAACTGTGTATATATACATATACTATATATATAATATATATATATAAACTAATGTAAATATACATGCACTAAGTATGTATACACACATACATAAACACACATATATATATACAGTATACACTCACATATAAATACATATATATATATAGGTATGTATAAAATTCACCTTCAGCCATTATTCACGTTAGTTACTGAAAACAATGATATCTGTCAGAGAGAGAGAGAGAGAGAGAGAGAGAGAGAGAGAGAAAATCCAGCTTCACAGACCATTCCCAATCACCAGCTACCAAGCATTACTAAACAAATGCATATCATTATATCCCCACGTCGGCAAAATATTTTATAACAATCCCCTTTAAAAAAAAACAAAAAAAAAAAAAAAAAAAAAAACAAAGACAATACATTTGACAAAATACATTCGACATAATGACCTCTGGCTATTGCAGAGCGAACGAATTACAATGTGAAATTACACCAATTCTTCTCGCCAGTGATTCATTACGACGCATTACGGGGCCAAAAGCCTCTTGAATGATGACAAATTATGTCTTATTTGATTTATATTTATTTTGATATTAATACATTACAATTTGTTTATAATGTTGTGTATTATTATGATACAAAAGGATATGCAAGAGGTGTATTATTATTTTTATCATTATTATTTATAGTGAATTTGACAATGATATGATGATGATATGATGATGGTAGTGACAATGAGTTATGAAAATTGTAATGAATACCAGTTTCCCCAAAAATATTAATTTTATTATCAATATCCTTTCTTTTCTTATAGCATCAATAATAATAATAATAATAATAATAATAATAATAATAATAATAATAATAATAATGACTACCAAAACATCAGACAATAATAATAATTAATAATACTAAACATCAGACAACCAAAACATAATAATAATAATAACAATAAAACATAATAATAATAATAATAATAATAATAATAATAATAATAATAATAATAATAATAATAATCTCAAAAGTAAAACTACAACATCCGTCACCCCCCAAACAAAATTGACGTAAATCAAAATTGAAAAAACAAACATAACCAAGAACAATAAAACGACAATTAATAAAAAAATAAATAAAAAAAACCTAGTCCATAATAGAAAAAAAAAAAAACACACCCAGTCAAAAGTTCCACACGGCTTCGTTGACAAGCGAAGCGTAACATGACCCTACTGTAGAACGTGGGAGACGAGACAAGTAGGTCTTGCCTAAACAGTTTTCATTTGAAGCTTAAATTAATTTCATACCCCTTCCGCCTCCCCCCCCCCACCCTTTATGCAAATTGACCCTCAGGGGTGCCAATCAAACACTCCCAAGATAGATCTACAATAACAAATGCAGACGGAGTGAGGTGGGGGAGACAGAGAAAGGGGGGAGACAGAGAAAGGGGGAGACGTAGAAAGGGGGGAGACGGAGCAAGGAGAGACCACAGGGGCGGGGAGACAGAAAAGAATAAGGTACCATAATAATAAGAGAATAATTTGGAACATATGTCGATGTTTGATAAAAAGAGGAGGAGGAGGAGGAGGAGGAGGAGGAGGAGGAGGAGGAGGAGGAGGAGGAGGAGGAGGAGGAGGAGGAGGGAGAGGAAAGAGGTGAGGAAAAAGAGAGGTAATGGAGGTAGAGAATAAAAAAAAAATAGCAGCATGGTAATAGAAGGAAGATGAGTACAAACAGGTGAGGGAAGAAGGGAAAAGGTGATGAATTGAGAAGTAAAAGAGGACGAAGAAGAGGAAGAGGAAGGGGAGTAGGGGGTCAGGAAGAACTGGGGGTTGGGGGGGGGATGGGGGTAGGGTGGCGGCATCTCGCACCACCTGGGAGCAGCTGGCCCGTGAAACACGTTTCAGATGGGAATCTGAAACACGTTTGAGCTAACTCGGCGGAACAGGACGAGTTCTGTCAACGACGCTGGTTCCTGTGTCTGATAATAATAATAATTATTATTATTATTATTATTATTATTATTATTATTATTATTATTATTCTGTCAATTTCTTCATAGCTTAAATTACTTTATAATCATGGGAAAATATTCCACTAATTTTTTATAAAAAACATCTATTTTAATCTAAATAAAAAAAAATGATTTTCTGTCCTTTAAAACAAACAGGTATTGTAACAATGTCACGGTTCATCACAGGGGTGTACCGCCGACAGTGTGCCTTATGCTGACACTGTATACCAGCTGTCCAACTTCTCAAACTCATTCTTGTTCATAATTTTACTCATCAAGAAAAATCCTGCAGGGCAGTAATTTGTGTAATGATATGCAAATCAGAAACTTCGTTCAAGTAACGTGTAAAGTATTGTTATATTAACACTAATTTCCATAAAAACTAAAAAAAAAATTAATAATAATTAGAAACCATTCAATCCATATTAAAAGCAAAAATGTAGGATCTTTTGTTTTTGAGTATGAACTGAATTTAAAGTATGAGAGTACAATACAAATCAAATACCTGTACTGTGTACATCATTCTTCAGTAGGTTTAATGTTATTCCGTATTTCCATACGTGCACAACAGAATTCCTTTAATATCAATAAATGAATTTTTATGAATGTGCAGAAAATTTTGTATGATTAAAATTTCCTATGTATTAATATCATACACAATTCTTTCAAGAAATACGCAAGCATGGCTAAGTACGTCAGTTCATTTATTTGTCATTGCGCTGAATAAGGAAAAAAGAAAAAGAATAAAAGGAGACATGAAAAATTTTAAAAAAGAAAAAAGGGAAAAATAAATAAGGGAAAAAAGAAAAAAAGGGAAAAAACTATGACTTCTTTCCCTTCCCCCGTATCTCAAAGGAGATAATATATAGATATAATAGATAACGCACGAAACTGATCAATGGGGGAACCTCCATCTCAGTCACTGGCTATTTATCTCACTAGGTGTACCAACCAACGCCCCCATCATCTTATTCTGCCAACCCCCCACCCCATCCACATAACCTCCCCCCGCCTCTCTCTCTCTCTCTCTCTCTCTCTCTCTCTCTCTCTCTCTCTCTCTCTCTCTCTCTCACTTCAGGCAAGCATTTTACTGGATGCTTCTGACAAGCATTTTCTCTCGTTGCGTTTGGAATCTAATTTTTCAGTAGGTTTTATTTATTTTAGCTTCTAAGAAAGGCAGTGGGGCTTTCTGTGTGTGTGTGTGTGTGTGTGTGTGGAATAGATAGGCCAAATCTGTTTCCCGACACAGGGCAAATGCATTTTTATAATATACATCTTTGGGTAATATGTTGGCATAATAGAGCGACCAGTGAAAGAATAATCAGTGAAGCTTTGGATCTACAAAAAATTTGTTATACAAAAGTTAAGTGGGATACATATATGTATATATATGTGTGTGTATAAATATATATAATAGATAAATAAATTTTGTTATTTGATAATCAAGAAAACTACATATTTATGTCTCTTATTATAATATATATATATATATATATATATATATATATATATATATATATATATATATATATATATATATATATATATATATATATATATATATATATATATATATATATAAATATATATATATATATATATATATATATATATATAATTAAATATGTAAATTATATATATTATGTATATATTATATATATACAGTATACTGTATATAACTATAATTATATATACATACATACACATAAAATTTCCACCAAATTTCTCTCCACTGCCCCCACCTCGAAAATTCATCCAAGGCTTTAAAAAAAATTATAAATCTGAACCCATAGCATTAAAAAAAGGAAGTTTTTCTATTTTTTTAATTTGCGTCATGTGGTTCCTATGTCGCTGTACATCATCATTTCAGGGGTCCTCTCTGTCGTGTCCCGTCGGGTCTTCCTTGACGCATGCGCAGTTTCTCATGTGACAAAGTCACCTGACATTCTCTCCTGGTCAGGTCTTAAATCACCTTTGAGTTGGCGTTAAGACTCTTCTATCAACTGCGCAGCTGGTATCAGCTATTATCTGATGTGTACGAGTATGGATATGTATGTATGAATTATCTATGCATGCATACATACATGCATATATATATGCATATATATATATATATATATATATATATATATTTCTGTGTGTATACATGCATACTTATGTATAAATCACCTACACATACATATGTATGCATTAATATATACGTACATACCTATATTATATATATATGCATTAATAATCTAACGCACGCATTTATGTATACTTAAGTATAAATCATCTGTACATATATATGTATTTATATATTAGTAATCTGATTACCATACATATGTGTGTTTATTCATAAATCACCTGTACATACATAGTTACATATATTGGTAATCTAATGCCTATACATATGTATGCTAACGTATAAATCATCTACGTATACATAAGTAAATAAATAGGTTAATAATCTGACGCCCACACATATGTATACTTGTGTATAAATCATCTCTAAATACATAACTATATGCATTAACATAAGTACGCTAATCGCCTTATACCAACACTTATGTTGAACAAGCATAATCTAAATATATTAACAAAATGGATTTAACCAAAACTTGTTGAAAGATAGCGAAAATACTGTTATTTTAAGTAAAAATACATAAATAAACACACTCACACACACACACATACATATGCATGTGTGTAGAATATACTGGTCACTTTTTACCACAATGCCCTCTTAACCTCTCAAAGTACACACACACACATATTTATATATATGTGAACAAAGTTACACATGTCTTGGTAATAAGATGAAAAAGTACTTAGCATCTACAGTGTTTTAATTTTCCTTCGTGATTTAAAATCATATATATATATATATATATATATATATATATATATATATATATATATATATATATATATATATATATATATATATATATATATATATATATATATATATATATATTCAGTCAACTCAACAAAGTCACTTAAAATGACGTCACACAATATGCAAATGACATCACCACTCATCCCTCTGATTTATTTCAACCCACGCATGCGCAGCCGAATTGGAAAATGGAGGCTAGAATTAACATAACTTTATTCATCAAATCTCCTTACGTGACATTTCCCTCAAAGACAGAGGGGGAAAAAATGGGTCCAACTTATCTAACTAAAAATAAAAGTGATACGATGGTTTGCAATCTTAAACGTTCTTACATGCTGCATATTCTCAAACCAAACCATGACTTGGCATAATAAATAAGAGCTTTGAAAAGATAAATACATTCAGGATGATTCAGTCATTCCCTTTATGCGTTCCGCTAACCGTGGGTGGGGGAATTTTTTACTTCAGTTTCTAAAGAGATATTTCTAAAGAGGCTTCGCTTTTTAGATTGTAGGCGGGCTAACGATGGCTACTGTTCAGTCAGACCGACTTGTGGATTAGTTTCCGCTGGCACTTGTAAACCATTGATGAAAAGGAAGTTTTTCCCAGTTTTAAGCTGATGTTATTGACAAGAACGATTTTCAAATTTCCAAGGTAATAATTACTTCAAATTTCCTTGTTAATAATTACTTAATAATTACTTCAAATTTCCTAGTTAATAATTCCTTCAAATTTCACGGTTAATAATTCCTTCAAATTTCCTAGTTAATAATTCCTTCAAATTTCCTTGTTAATAATCACTTCAAATTTCCTTGCTAATAATTACTTAATTATTACTTCAAATTTCCTAGTTACTAATTACTTCAAATTTCTTAGTTACTAATTACTTCAAATTTCATAGTTAATAATAACTTAATAATTACTTCAAATTTCCTAATTAATAATTCCTTCAAATTTCCTAGTTAATAATTACTTCAAATTTCCTAGTTAATAATTCCTTCAAATTTCCTAGTTGATAATTAATTCAAATTTCCTATTTAATAATTAATGACAGCTGCCATTATCAGCAAATGTCATTTTACAATAAAAACTGAAACTGAAAATCTGAATGAATTTAGAATAATCTATTCATGAATTCACGGTTGATAATTATGAATCATTGGAGTGCTACTCACGAGGATGACGTTCATGTGACAAATAATCACACGTATATCAAAATAACTCTTATGTTTTCTGAAGCATAATGGCCGAGTTTATTCGAACATTAAAACGCTTTGGACTGATAGCAAAACATTAATAACTAGTAAATAAGCAGCGATGACATTAAACTTCACAACAATTACAGCAATCATAACATTGCAACAACATCAACAACAAGAAAAAGAAAAATAAAAAAACAATAGGAAGTCCCTTTCAAATATTATGACAAAAAAAAAAAAAAAAAACACTCCGAGGCTGAAATTCTAATGAGGGTCCACCGATGCTATCCGGCGTACGGATATGCATATGCACAGACGCCCTGCCCTCTCTCGCTCTCTCTCGCGCGCGAGCGCGCATGCCGTCGGCTTTGGTCTTTAATTCTTTGATAAAAAAAAAAAGAAGTACGATCTGTATATGCTATATGCTGCTGGTCTCCGTGTGATTTCAATGTGGAGATTTAAGCGCTGCGTTCGGAAAGGTTTCTTAGTTTTTTTTTTTTTTTACAGGGGTGGGGGGAAGTGGGGGAGTGGAAGGGGAGAGGACGGGGAGGGGAAGGGACAGAGGTAAGTGAACCTGGACCAGGACGAATGGGTTTACTTGGTTTATTTTCTTGTCAGAGAGAGAGAGAGAGAGAGAGAGAGAGAGAGAGAGAGAGAGAGAGAGAGAGAGAGAGAGATTGCCAACGACGAATATATATATATATATATATATATATATATATATATATATATATATATATATATATATATATATATATATATATAGATGTGTATATATATAAATATATATATATATATATACTGTAGATATATATATATATATATATATGTATATATATAGATACACACACACACATACATACATACATATATATATATATATATATATATATATATATATATATATATATATATATATATATATATATATATATATGTAGAAAACTTATAATCCCACATCTATAAGGCTAGTTCACTGTAGAGCGAGCATCCTACTGCTGTATCCCATATGCTGTAAGGCTGTTTTCATTTTGCTGCACAGTTGAATGCCATTACAAATGCAGCATCATCTTCAAAGTAATTCTTAGTTTTAAGTTGTAACTTCTAGTTTATGTAATTAGCTCATCTAGTCATCTCTTTGGTTCACAAACTGAGAGACTTGTTTTAATATATATATATATATATATATATATATATATATATATATATATATATATATATATATATATATATATATATATATAATTTGTAATGGCATACAACTGTATAGCAAAATGAAAACAGCCTTATATATATATATAATTTGTAATGGATACAACTGTGCAGTAAATGAAAACAGCCTTACAGCAGATGGGATACAGCAGTAGGATTCTTTGCCTACAGTGAACTAGCCTTATAGATGTGTGAGATTATAAGTGCTCTACAGTCAGCAGTACAAAACCAGCATTCATTAAGTGGGTGTACTTGGTTGAGAGTAAAACTTATTGAAGAAAATATCTTGTTAAGGTCATTTTTATAAGATACATTGTAACTTTTCTTGTTAATCTCACTCAGCTGCCTTTGCAGGTTTGTGATCTGGCTGACTTTTAAGTTCTCTCGGAGTTTTATAAAGCGATGATGCTAAGAGATATTGTATGTATGTATATACTGTATATATACAGGTAGTCCCCGGTTATCGGTGGGGGTTCCGTTCCCGACAGCGTGATGATAACCGAAAATCAGTGATGATAGCACTGATCCCTGGTTATTGACCCTGATATCTGGTTATCAGTGCCGATAACCAGGGATCATTGTTGCTAGACATCAGCGCCAATAACCAGGGACTGGCGCCGTTAACTGGAGATAGGTGGTGAAAATCCGGTTATCATCATTGCTAGACAAGCGCCATAAAACCAGATCGCCGATAACTGAGGCCGCCGATAACCAGGGACTACCTGTATATATACATATATATATATACATTACAGGGAATCGAATTATGACAAAATATTTATATCTCTGATCTACGAATTTATGACAGAAATCATATACATTACCACTGAACACAGTGACGTCAGCATTCAATAAAACAAAATCCTAGCACTCTTTGAAACAAGAGACATCAACCTCTGTAATAATTTATACACAAGTAACAGTTACAAAGGCACCGAGCCAAAATTAGGCAACAAATACTCAGAAACACAGAACGAGAGAGAGAGAGAGAGAGAGAGAGAGAGAGAGAGAGAGAGAGAGAGAGAGAGAGAGAGAGAGAGAGAGAGAGAGAGAAGAAAAATAACAGACGTAAGAAAATATTCAAATCCCTCATCGTCCGAAATACGACCCAAAAAGCTGAGGGGAAGAGGAGGGGGAAGGGAGGATAGAGGGGAGGAGGGAGGAGGGGAGGGGGAGGGTGGGCCACACAGATGCCAAATCCATAAATATGACCCGAAATTTCTGCAGGCATAGATTCAAACAATTCGCCCGCATAAATGCTCCTGAAATCTCCTGAAACAACAGAATCTATGACTGGGGCGATCCGTATATATATCGCGTGGAGAGAGAGAGAGAGAGAGAGAGAGAGAGAGAGAGAGAGAGAGAGAGAGAGAGAGAGAGAGAGAACAAAGTTTATACATACATGAACCGGTATGTAGATGGCTGTTTGCGTATGGAAATGCTCGTGGAAATGTATGTGCGTCCAGCTGAAATAAATGTATGAATAAATGGAATTATATTTATGGAGAAAGAGAGAGAGAGAAGTACACATTGTACATCTATACATTTTTGTATTTAAATCAAGCAGTTTGAAGTTAAATGGGAATAAAACAATTGATCACGTCTACGTACATAATCTAATTGCTGATTCGTACACTTTTGCAGTTTTCTTTGAAAAAAAAAAAAAACCGACTAAGGCAACATAGCAGTGAAAAACTAATAAATTTCCACAATTTATTGTAAAAACAACTTCGTTTGAAATACTAATTATTTCAAAATTCCATTTAACGAAGCCTTTGCTTCACTTCATGTTAAAAAGTGAAGCTACATTTTAATAACCCCAAACTGCCTCCCTAAACAATGTCATACAGATCATGGGAGCCTTGCCTTGCTAGGCTCCAAGTTCCAATCAAGACCCCGGCTCTTATAAGTTCCAATTGAGGCTCGGCTTCAAATTCCAACAGAGTCCCAGCTCCAGGTTCCAACCAAGTCCCCAGCTCCAAGTTCCAACCTAGTCCCCAGCTCCAAGTTCCAACCTAGTCCCCAGCTCCAAGTTCCAACCTAGTCCCCAGCTCCAAGATCCAACTGAGGCTCGGCTACAAGTTCCAGCCGAGACCCTAACTCTCAAGTTCCAGCTGACACTTTGGCTCCAAGTTCCAGCCGAGGCCCGGCTCCAACACGGAGTTCTCTCTACCCACCACCACCACCACAGCCGCAGCTACCACCAACCGTCATTCTTGCCAGGCCTCATCATTTATATAAGGGGCACGCGCGAAGCGTTCCGTGTGTTACACGTTTAAATACGCATGCGCAGAATTCTCTATAAATACTAATAGAAGCATTTTGTTTGCCTATCGTTCGTGTGTGTGTGTGTGTGTGTAGCATTAATCAAAAGACAGAAGTGATGAAGATTATAACACTTACCACACGGTCTGTATGAAGAACCGACTCCTAGTTCTGAAAAATAAAAAAAAATTAATCTTGTGATAACTAATAAAAATGTAGATACATTTCACATCGAAATAATATAGTTATATAAACGTATCGCTAATCGGAACAACAAATGAGGTGTCTGCATCTCTCTCTCTCTCTCTCTCTCTCTCTCTCTCTCTCTCTCTCTCTCTCTTCAGCGTTGATTCAACATGTGGGAGGTCAATGTGGAAGGGATTGCTGGTTTGTTAATCTATTAAAGGCACCTACGCTTTGCAAAAAGTATTGTTGGTGAATGCAAATATTAATATCTATATATATGTATGTATGTATATATATGTATGTATGTGTAAACACGTGTGTTTATGTATATAAACATTCATATAGTTTTCATTTACACATACATAATCATTTTACACACACACACACACACACACATATATATATATATATATATATATATATATATATATATATATATATATATATATATATATATATATATATATATATATATATATATATATTATATATATATAGATATATACATATATATATACATGAGCAATCTCTGTGTAACCAACTTTATGTATATCTAAACATAAATCTACACAAAGCACACAGAATTAACAATACCATTTCGAAACATATCCCCAGAGCAGAAAAACGTACCTTACAAAAAAAAAAAAAAACCCTCATTACAAAACACTGCTTGAAAATTCCCTCACGAAAAAAAACTGAAAAAAAAAACTCCCTAAAACAACGTTGGCAACTTGGGTTTTTGAAACGACCCTTTGACAAAGACCCGAAAAAAGTATTTTCAGATGTTTTCAAAGTGTCTCGCAAAATAAGGGAAGTCATTTTGGCTAGAATCATTTCATCTCTTGTTTTAATGGTTGGGCTGCACGTAAGTAAATAATTTTATAAAAATGAAGCAAGAATAATTGTAATGTATACCTATAAAAGTGAATATTCTTATTGCATTCAAATTTCTATACTGAAACAGTAAATCAAAATGTAACTTATAGTGATAAAAGTATGCACACTTAATACAATCGAATTTCTATATATACTGGAAAAGTAAATCAAAATGTAGCTTACAGCTATAAAAGTAAATTTTCTTATTGCAATCAAATTTCTATAGATACTGGAAAAGTAAGTCAAAATGTAACTTACAGCTATAAAAGTAATTATCTTTAATGCAATCAAATTTCTATACAGCAAATATACATAATGGTAATTTAAAGTTATGAAAGTAAGTATACTTACTGCAGTGAAATTTCTATATTAGAAATATAAATGAAAATGTAATGTATAGTGATAAAAGCAAATATTCTTACTGCAAACAAAGTTCCATACTGCAAAAATAAATCGAAATGTACATTACAGCTATAATTTTCAGAATACTTAATGCAATCAAATTTCTATACTGCAAATATAAATCACAATGTAATGTATAGTTATTAAAAAAATATTCTTAATACAACAAAATTTCTACACATCAAATATAAATAAAGATGTAATTCATAGTTATAAAAAATAAATATTCTTAAAGCAAATAATTTTCTGTACAGCAAAAGTATACCAAACAAATTTATGTAAAGGGTATTCTGCTGGTTTGGTAAATTCAAACCTATTATTCACCCAGAATCACACATGAACCTTTGTGTGAGAGAGAGAGAGAGAGAGAGAGAGAGAGAGAGAGAGAGAGAGAGAGAGAGAGAGAGAGAGGCTTGCACCTTACCTTCAAATGATTAAAATCTCTTGACTAAGCAAGTCACGCAATGAGGTCAAATTCAAGTCCCCAGATTTGAGAGCAAGAGCACTGGTGGGAGGAGGAGGAGGAAGAGGAGGAGGAGGAGGAGGAGGAGGAGGAGGAGGAGGAAGAGGAGGAGGAGGAGGAGGAGGAGGAAGGACAGATGACCCAAGGAGGATGTTATTCCATGGAATAATAAAATGTGATAAAAAATAAAAAAAAACGTTTCACACACACACACACAGACAGAGAGAGAGAGAGAGAGAGAGAGAGAGAGAGAGAGTGTAATGGACATATCACCTTCTTTATCAAATATGTGAATATTTCTCTTCTCTCTCTCTCTCTCTCTCTCTCAGATGGCCACGCAGCTAATGTTGCCATAATATCTGTCTCTTACAGCCACACAGTTGGACGTAGTAGAGCACAGTCTCTCTCTCTCTCTCTCTCTCTCTCTCTCTCTCTCTCCATACTGCCATTTCCCGCACCTCTCCTCAAAAGCGGGTCCTGCAATGCGTTTTGGTCATTATCCCGTCTTATGTCGCGATGGAAATTAAAATGATAATGGAGGCAAACATTCCAGAGGAGAAGAAAGAAGAAAGAAGAAACAAGAAAGAAGAAAAAGAAGAAATAAAGAGAAGAGGAAAGCCATTTCAACAAGAAGAGATGGAGTCGAGATCCACGCCACAGCATTACTGGAAAACATAACCTCTTTTCGCGCTGGAAAAAAAAAAAATTAGTGATGGAAAATTATGATTATTATTTTTTGGGGTAGTTGTATTAAAACTATATTATGTGCAGGGCATGAAGGCGCGGAGGGTTTAAATGAAGTTGGTTTTGAAATACAATTTAGGTGAATGTGAACGTGCATATTACAACGGCGTAACTAATTTTATATCCTGTCATATATATCCTCTCCCGCTGCAGGTGATCTCTGCGGATCTCGGAAGCACAAGGGACGATCCAGAAGCGTTCCTTCCAGCACCTATATTCTACCTTCCGTGGTAATGAGGTCCTCTGTTAAGTGCCACGTTGCGCTAGCTTTAACGGCACCTGGCTCTCTCTCTCTCTTTATGCTTCGGGATGGGGAGAAATGACCAACTGCAGTCTCTTTTTTTTGGCTTTATCTCTGTGCCTATACTTTGTGATCTCTCTCTCTCTCTCTCTCTCTCTCTCTCTCTCTCTCTCTCTCTCTCTCTCTCTCTCTCAATATTATATGCAATGTACGCTTATTTATTTTTTATTTATTTATAAATAGTATTTTTTCTGTAGAAAGCTATATTATTTGCAAATGATTCCTCAACTATGAGTAACTGTGGGTTTCTCTCTCTCTCTCTCTCTCTCTCTCTCTCAAAGCTACTGCACTAGCCTCTATGCCTCATGAAATTCAACTTGAAAGGAAGATATAGGATTACTGATAACTAGGAAAAACATATGTAAATAATCTCTGACTCTCTCTCTCTCTCTCTCTCTCTCTCTCTCTCTCTCTCTCTCTCTCTCTCTCTCTTTTCCTCTGCCTTTTTCGAAAGCATCTGATCTTTACCTCCGTCCACTTACTTCCCCTAAAAGAAATGAGAGGAGAAAAAGGTTGACCCTAAGCCAGGAGATAGGAGGTAGCATCGCAAAAGACGCCCTGTTTTGAGAGGAAGTCGATAGAAATAAAACGGTTTTGGAATCATTTCGTTATTTTGTCTTTTGGTGTTAAAATCCTACATAAAAAAAAAGAATAAGAAAAACACTTATTTTACTTCTCGTTCCTTCCTTCCATTACATCCTCTCAACACGGGATGCGTTTTAAGGAGAGAGAGAGAGAGAGAGAGAGAGAGAGAGAGAGAGAGAGAGAGAGAGAGAGAGAGAGAGAGAGAGAGAGAGAGAGAATTTAATACAACGGCTGGACAAGCTATCAGCGGGATCTTCCGTTAAGCTGATAATTATGTTTATGTCATTTATGCTACTATCTTTTTTTTTATGGGGTCATCCTATATGCAAGGGAATGGTTTATATATATATATATATATATATATATATATATATATATATATATATATATATATATATATATATATATATATAAGAAAAAATATATATATATACAGAGAAAAATTTATATATATATATATATATATACATATATATACATACATATATATATATATATATATATATATATATATATATATATATAGAGAGAGAGAGAGAGAGAGAGAGAGAGAGAGAGAGAGAGAGAGAGAGAGTGAGTGCTCAAAATGTCAATGAATAAAACAGCCCTTTGAGTGACAGGTGAACAGTACAACACAATTTCCTATGATCTGACTTCAAGCCTTGGAGAGAGAGAGAGAGAGAGAGAGAGAGAGAGAGAGAGAGAGAGAGAGAGAGAGAGAGAGAGAGAGATACTGGAATTGAAAAGGGGAGACAAAGAGTTTGGAATATCTAGGAGTACAAAGAAGAGAAAGTTTTCGAATAGCATGGATTAGCATCCAGAGAGAGAGAGAGAGAGAGAGAGAGAGAGAGAGAGAGAGCACATCATCAGGAAAGTTACGTTCGGTAATTAGAGCACGTCCAACCCCCCCTCCCCTTTTTCTTTCCTAGCGCGATGAAAAAGGGTAAATAGGATGGGGGTGTGGCACTATTTCGGATAAGCCATTTCGACTGACGGTGTCTTGAAGGGGCCCTTCGTCCCCGCCTTCCTTCCCAACTTCCGGCCAGTAGTAACATAGGTTGTACATGATGGAATATGGACATTTTTAAGGGGACGATTTCCACATTAACCCTGTCTCTCTCTCTCTCTCTCTCTCTCTCTCTCTCTCTCTCTCTCTCTCTCTCTCTCTCTCTCTCTCTGCTTTGCTTTTGCATTATATATACAAAAGAAAATTGTACTTACATTTAAGCCATGTTTATTTTTATGTTATAATATTCAAGGCTAAATAAAAAAAAAATTAACACCATTTGTGGAGAACTGGGCATGAGGGTAACAACCTCACCCCAAAAATCAATGCAAAAACTTACAGCACACCCTGTTGCAAGGGTCAGCAGCTTGCAATAAAGCCTTTTGAAGCTAAAAGAACAGAGAGAGAGAGAGAGAGAGAGAGAGAGAGAGAGAGAGAGAGAGAGAGAGAGAGAGAATGGCTATAAAAGTAACAGATTATGACTCATAAACAATAGAGCTACTGCGAATTCTACTGCAGCTGTAAAAAGATCATCGCCACCAGCCTTTTTTTATTCTCTCTCTCTCTCTCTCTCTTGGATGCATGCAACATCTGCAGTAACTCTTTCTCTCTCTCTCTCTTTCTTGGATATATGTAATATCTGCAGTAACTCTCTCTCTCTCTCTCTCTGTTTTGGATATATGCAATATTTGCAGTAACTCTCACTCTCTCTCTCTGTCTCACTCTCTTTTGGATATATGCAACATCTGCAGTAACTCTCTCTCTCTCTCTCTCTCTCTCTTTTGCAACATCTGCAGTAACTCTCTCTTTTTGGATATATGCAATATTTGCAGTAACTCTCTCTCTCTCTCTCTCAGGGCACTGCAAAAATAATCCTTTATAATGTTTTCTGGCATGTATGTATTTATGTATGTATATTTGTTTGTTTGTTTGTAAGTACGTATTTATGTATGCATAACTTGTATGCATGTATGTAGTACCATTAAAAATACACTATTCTTGCTAGCATCCCTATTTAAAAGGTGCAACTAGCAATGCGCATTACTATACAACAAGAGCAAATATACAACGTTAATATGTGCATGCATAGTCAAACCGCACAGTGCAATTGTTGAATCACGAAAGGTCCTGCTGTCTTGCAGATGAGGGCGGCATTGGAATGTCATAAAACCTGACTTTTCCGTTGAAATTCAAGTGTCATAATCAAGTACTCACTCTTATACGCGCTGTTATGCTTCGCAAAAATGGTTATACTATTCTAGTTGTGTATCAAAACAGTCAATAAATAAATAAATTAATATCTAAATAAAATTGCTAAGCAGTGGAGCGAAAAGATTCAATCAAA
>NC_089786.1:3207500-3225000 GCF_040412425.1 Macrobrachium rosenbergii
TATTATTATTATTATTATTATTATTATTATTATTATATATCCGTACGTGTTTGTGTAAGTATATACATAAATGGCTTTCACTCCCAGCGGCATAAACACACCGCTCCCAGAACCATTTACAAAAAAAAAAAAAAAAAAAAAAAAAAAGAAACACGAACTATAAAAGTACATGCAAAAAACAACACACACAAAAAACTAATAATTACAACAATCACATCTACAGAACAGAAGGCGTACTGTCGTCAATCAGAAGCTTTAGAAAGGGATAAAGTAAATCTCCTTGGGACCATTAGCACTCGTGTGAATAAGGGGAGGGGGAGGGGAGGGGGAGGGGGGGGGGGGGGGAGGGGAGGGGGAATGGGGAGGGAGGGATGAGGGGTGGGGCCGGGGAGGGGAAGGGGAGGGGAAGGTGGAGGGAGATGAGAGGGAGGGAGGGGAGGGGAGGGAAAGGGAAGGAGGGAGAGAAGAAGGAGGGGAGTGATGGATATGGAAGGGAGGGGAGGGGGAAGGAGGGGAAAGGAGAAGGCGAGAGGGGAGAGGGAGGGTGAGGGAAGGGGGAAAGGAGGGAGGGGGAATGGTTGAGTACATCCGTTAAAAAGATAAAATATGAATTAATTCCCTGAAAAAACCAGGAGGGGGAAAGATGAGGGTGGGGGAGGGTGAGGGAAGGGGGAGAAAGAGGGAGGGGGAAGGGTGGGGGAGGTTGAGCACATCCATTAGGAACAGAAAAAATGGATTAATTCTCGATTAAAGAAAAAAAAAACAGAAAGGGGGAAAAACAAGCACTGAGAGCAAATTGTGATTTGTTAATTCTGCAAAAGGACTAAGGATGCTGAATAAAATAATATGAACATACACAAAGCAACAATCACATTAACATAAACAAAGTAAAAATAACATGAACATACACAAAGAAAAAATAATATGAACATACACAAAGCAACAATCACATTAACATAAACAAAGTCAAAATAACATGAACATATACAAAGAAAAAACATTAATATACACAAAGTAAAAAGTAAAAATAACATGAACATACAAAAAGTAAAAATAATATGAACATATACAAAAACAACCTACATAAAAAAGTAAAAAGAACATGAACATACACAAAGAAAAACAATCACATTAACATAAAAAGTCAAAATAACATGAACATATACAAAGAAAAAACATTAATATACACAAAGTAAAAAGTAAAAATAACATGAACATACACAAAGTAAAAACAACATTAACATACACAAAGTAAAAATAACATGAACATACACAAAGTAAAAATAATATTAACATACACAAAGTAAAAATAACATGAACATACACAAAGTAAAAATAACATTAACATACAGAAAGCAACAATAACATTAACATACACAAAGAAAAAATAACATGAACATACACAAAGCAAAAATAACATTAACATACACAAAGCAACAGTAACATTAACGTATACAAACCAACAGTAACATTAACATACACAAAGGTAAAAAAATACCATTGACATACACAAAGCAACAGTAACATTAATATACACAAAGAAAAAGTAACATTAATACACATGACGGAACAATACCATTAACATACAAAGCAACAACCACATTAACATACACAAAGCAATAACATTAACACACACACACAAAAACCATAATAGACACAAAGCAACAGTAACATTAACATGCACAAAGCAATTCTCAATCGGAGCGACGCAGAAAGTAATACAGAGTCAATTTACCTGCATCACTATATATATATATATATATATATATATATATATATATATATATATATATATATATATATATATATATATATATATATTATATATATATATTGAAAACGCCCCCATAAAAACCTACCAAAATAAACTGAATAAAGAAAAAAAAAAAAAAAATCACAATAACACGAATAAAAAAAGAGAAAACCTTTCAATAAAAATACCCAGACACTCATATCAGTGGCGTTATTACCATACGGAGTGGTGAATTTGCCTGGCTAATGGAAACTGCTACACCCACGAGCTGGTCAACTCTCTCTCTCTCTCTCTCTCTCTCTCTCTCTCTCTCTCTCTCTCTCTCTCTCTCTCTCAGCCATGTATATGAGTTTTATCAGGTTCCGAAGGGCGGAGTTGGGCGTGGAATGTTTTGCATTCATGCTCATGTTTTTACGATACGATAAGATAGCAGATGGTGAGCAGATGTGTATATATATATATATATATATATATATATATATATATATATATATATATATATATATATATATATATATATATGTGTGTGTGTGTGTGTGTGTGTGTGTGTGTGTGTGAGAGAGAGAGAGAGAGAGAGAGAGAGAGAGAGAGAGAGAGAGAGAGAGAATTATTAATCCTCACTCTCTCCTTCTCACCCTGTTTCGTTCTCCATCTCCCGAAGTATTGCTGAAGAGGCTGTTATCAGCCGAGCATAACTGTCAGACCGCTCTGTCTTCATCAGCTTTCCTTCCTCCTCCTCCTCCTCCTCCTCCTTTTTTTCCTTTCCACGCTTCCTCACCTCCTGAGTAATCACTCAGCGCACATGTGGCGAAACCCATCATGTGAATGAATCATTATACATTTGCTTATACACATTTTTTTTCCGTCTCTCTCTCTGTCTCTCTCTGTCACGTGTGTGTCTGAATAAGTTGAGTTATGCATAGTAGTTATACATTTATGTATTATGGGAATTTATCTTGTATGTATTAACCTGATGAATATATATATATATATATATATATATATATATATATATATATATATATATATATATATATATATATATATATATATATATATATATATATATATATATATATATATATATATATGTATATATATGTGTACATATATATATGTGCATATATTTATACTGTATATATACATATATACAGTAACAGTAAGATTATATATACATTATATACAGTATATATTATATATATAATATATAGTTTTAAATTTATATATTATGGCAATTATTATGCAGGCTTTAGCCAACACTAATTAATCGATAGTAATAAGAGCTATACATACAAACATACACATACATAAATATAAATATATATGTGTATATATATGTACAAACACACAAACACAAAAGCCAAAGCACAAACAAACACAAACACAGATAAAAATAAAAGTAAAGAACCCATCACTCTACTTACTTAACACTGAACCCTAATCCGTCCATAATCCTTACCTTTCTTGAAAACAATCCATTTACCATTTTCTTATTTACTTTTTTTGGGGGCCTTTAAATCTTTACCTTTTGGCTTTTTTTTTTTTTTTGTGGCCTGCTTATCTTAATCGCCGTAGTCACGGTACATCTCTGGCTTATGTATCAGGCTAAAAAGGAAATCCTTTTAAGGGTGAGATATGATATAGGCTATTAGGCCTACGGACAAAAAATAATTTCTCCCTACAAAAAAAATTTTCCCCGACAAAAAAAAATTTTCTCCCTACAAAAAATTTTCTCCCTGCAAAAGAAATTTTCTCCCTACGAAGAAAAATTTCTCTCTACGAAGAAAAATTTCTCCTACGAAAATAAAAATTTCTCCCTACGAAAAAATATTTTCTCCCTACGAAAAAATATTTTCTCTACGAAAACAAATTTCTCCCTACGAAAAAAATTTTCTTACGAAAAAAAAAAATTATTTTTCACTACGAAAAGAAAATTTCTCCTTATGAAATAAATTTCTCCCTAAGAAAAAAAATTTCCCCCTATGAAAAAATTTCTCCCTACGAAAAAAATTTCTCCCTACGTAAAACATTTTCTCCCTACAAAAAAAATTAATTTCTCCCTACGAAGAAAAATTTCTCCCTACGAAAAAAAATTCTCTAAAAAAAAAAAAATTTTTATCCTCGAAGTGAGCTCCTACCTATACCTGCCTCTTTTCAGCCTACACACAAAAAAAAAAAAAAAAAAACACGCAAACATACACACATGCACAAAGTGTATCATTTGTTTTCGCCACGTTCCTTCTTCAAGTTTGGCGCTTTGTTAAATACGTCAAAAAATATACATTTTCTAGTGTATTTTATAATTTTTAATCAAAATATCTAATAGTTTCTCCCAAGGAGTTTATATGCTTTGGAGCAATACTGTCACCTCTTAATAAAAGGAAGGATATAGGTAAAGAAAAACAGAAGTAGGAGGAGAATTCCAAAGTTTGGGGAAGTAGGAGGAAGTAGGGTGAAGAGATGTAAGAAGAGATGGTTTGAATGGTGTTACAAGGCAGCCCAAAAGGAAAGCATCAACTTAGACTTATTCAAATTACCCCGTGAAGAAAAAATTCAGACTTTTAAGCGTAAATATTATGTATATATATAAATCAATTGTCTTTTGGATTTGTAAACACAAGAAGAATAGAGGAAGATATATATATATATATATATATATATATATATATATATATATATATATATATATATATATATATATATATATATATATATATATATATATATATATATATATATATATATATATATATATATATATATATATAATATGCACGCATGCGCACGCCCACTGCACAGCAAACAGGACACCTCTTATTAGTTATCGCCGCTGTGTAAACTAATCAATGTTTATCTTCCGTGAAAGAACGTAGAAAGCAGAATGCCACTGCTCAGGATTAGAGAGACCAGAATTGCCACTCACCTGTCTACGTTTCACATTACGTAACTCTCTCTCTCTCTGGAATGTTTTTGAAAATATAACTATACACTGTACAGCTTTTGGGTCGACTTTCCTGAGAGGTGTGTCTTCTAAAATACCGAGGTTTATTTCCTTTTCTGATGCCACAGAATATTTTTGTTCAAGCTTCAGGCTGTGACGTTTTAATTTTTTTTTTTTTTGTGACTCTACAATGGCAGTTTACAAGAACTGATTTTCAGTTTTCTGTAAAAGAAAACTCTTGTGCTGGCTTTGTCTGTCCGTCCGCACTTTTTCTGTTCGCCCTCAGATCTTAAAAACTACTGAGGCTAGAGGGCTGCAAATTGGTATGTTTATCGTCCACACTCCAATCATCAAACATACCAAATTGCAGCCCTCTAGCCTCAGTAGTTTTTATTTTATTTAAGGTTAAAGTTAACCATAATCGTACTTCTGGCACCGCCATACGCACCAACAACACAGGCCACCACTGGATCGTGGCTGAGTTTCATGGCCCGCGGCTATACAGAAAACTCGATTGAGCCGAAGAAACTTCGGCGCATTTTTTACTTGTTACGTTTTTTGCCATTTTTACAGATAAAAATCTATTTTTTATGTCGCAATATATTTGTTAAAGTTTAAGGCTGTGGCGTATATACCTGTCAATAATTACGTGTTTTGAGTTTTTTTTTTGTGGTTGTACAATGGTAGTTTACAAGAAATTATTTTCTACGTTTCGTGCTGGTTTTACTGATAAAAAATTCAATTTTTTATGTCAGAAAATTATTTTTGTTAAAGCTTACAGCTATGATATATGTTTGTTAATAATGACGTGTTCTGAGTTATTTTTGTAATTATACAATGACTGTTCACACACAAAAAATTATTTTTACGTTTAATGCCATTTTTACAAATGGCAGTTAACAAAAAAAATTATTTTTACCTTCAATGCCATTAAAAAAAAAAAACTATAAGCTTCACGGCAAACTCAGAATGATCAAAATCATTATCATTGTCATTCTATTTACTAATTCAACGGCACTGCCAACATGAAATTCATATCTGTTACTAAAGATAAAACAGGCCTTTCTACTGCCAAAAGAAAATAGTGAAATAAAAAGAACACAAGTTCTATGACGTCTGTAAATCTATTAATGCATTTCATAACAACAGAAATTGAGAAATAGCACCATTTCTCTTGCGTCAGAGCCTTTCAATAAATAAAACATTATATTAGTGTTTCTTACAATAAAGAGAATTTATAATTACCATTTATATCTTTTGGAAATGTAGCTTGAAATAAAAGATCAACTGTGACTTTTCCAAAAATAAAAAAAATTAGGTTACTTTAAATTTTTTTATTACACAGCTTTAAAACACTACTTGCTCATGTGACTTTCCTAAACAAAGTAGCTTTGAAAAATCAATAATGATTTTCCAAAAAAAAATTACTTAAAATTTTTTTTATTACATAGCTTTAAAACACTGTGACTTTCCTAAACAAAATAGCTTTAAAAAATCAATATGATTTTTCCAAAAATTAAACAAAAAATTACTTAAAATTATTTTCATTACATAGCTTTAAAACACTATCAGCTAATGTGACTTTCCTCAACAAAATAGCTTTAAAAAAATCAACAGTGACTTTAAAAAAAAACATTTGATTTACTTTATTTGTTTTTTTATTACATAGCTTTAAAACACTATTAGTTAAGTGTGACTTTCCTAAACAAAATAGCTTTAAATATATTAAGAACCAGATTTTTCAACAAAAAAAAAAAGTTTGAAGAATTAAAAAAAGCTAGTTTTCTCAGGCGAAAAACACATTGAAAAAGCTAAAAATCAATGTCAATTTCAACAAATTTGAAAACGACTAATAATTAGCACTTTTTTGTGTTTGTGTGTGTGTGATGCCTGACACTTATTTCAGGGGCGTTGAGGACACTTTCCCCACTTGAGAGAGAGAGAGAGAGAGAGAGAGAGAGAGAGAGAGAGAGAGAGAGAGTTTACGCTTGCTTCCTGGCTGAGCCTGCAAAGAATTGAGTATATTAGTTTAGTGAAGAAGAAGAAGAAGAAGAAGAAGAGAGAGAGAGAGAGAGAGAGAGAGAGAGAGAGAGAGAGAGAGAGAGAGAGAGAGAGAGAGAGAGAGAGAGTTTTAGCTAAGTGTTTCCTGGCTGAACCTGCAAAGAATTGAGTATATTAGTTTTAGTAAAGAAGAAGAAGAAGAAGAAGAAGAAGAAGAAGAGAGAGAGAGAGAGAGAGAGAGAGAGAGAGATGAAGAGAACCTGCAAAGAATTAAGAATAATAGAGAGAGAGAGAGAGAGAGAGAGAGAGAGAGAGAGAGAGAGAGAGAGAGAGAGAGAGATGTTTCTCAGTGAACAAATAGAGTTCCTATTTCCCTGCACGTCACTCAGTCTCTAGAACAATGAGGTTTTCTTGACGGGTTCAGCTGTTTCGGTCATGTTCTCAAGAAGAAGGTAAAAAAGGGACATAGATGTAGGAGGAGAGGAGGAGGAGGAGGAGGAGGAGGAGGAGGAGGAGGAGGAGGAGGAGAACACGGGTACAAAGTCCAAAGACGAAGATGACAGCGGACAGAGAACAAGGAAGAAATTGCTGGAGTATGACAGAGAAACAAGAAGAAATAGGAGTAAGAGGAAGAAGAAGAAGAGGAGGAGGAGGAGGAGGAGGAGAAAAGGGGAAAGGAAAGGAACATGGGCACAAAGTCCAAAGACGAAGATGAAGCCTGACAGAGAAAAAGAAAGAAATTGGAGGAGAATGATGGGGAGAAACAAGAAGAAATGAGAAAAATAGTAGGAGGAGGAGGAGGAGGAGGAGGAGGAGGAGGAGGAGGAGGGAGGAGGAGGAGGAGGAGGCATCCGAAGAGCGTTCACAACAGCTGCCTCTCTGGCGTCCCGTCTTTTCAAGCCAAAAGGCGCCCAGGTGAGAAACAACGCCACCCGACCGTTCATTTACATTCAGTGGGAGGGTTACGAAGCAGAATTGACACGACATTAGAAGCTCTTGGGGGGAGCGGGGGGGGAGTCTCCAAGAGTCTCAAGGAGAAGTCCCTGACAACCATAAGGAGCCCCTTGGGGATGCCCCTAGCAGGAGCTTCTAGAAGCCTGAAGGAGGAGCTCCTCAAAGAGCCTGTAGGAGGCGTTAGCAGAGGGTAGCTCCATGAGACTAGACCCAACAGGCCTGGGGATGGAGGAGCTCCTCAAAGAGCCTGTAGGGGGCGTTAGAAGCCCATGAGGGCAGCTCGATGAGACTACAGGAAACCACCCTGAGACCCAAAAGGAGTCCCTTGGGGATGCCGCTAAGAAAAACCCGAAGAAGATGCTCCTTTGAGAGCCTGTAGGAGACGCCCCAGGAAAACTAAAGGAGTAAACTCTTAAGGAGCAAGAAGGAGCCCACAAAAACCAGTAGGATTCCCTTGGAGAGCTCCTTCAAGAGCCTTCTGAGGAGAAGCCCGGGAGAAGCCAGTAGGATACCTAAACAGGTCCTATAGCAGAAGCCCATTTGGAAGAACTCTCTCCATCATAGGCCTACGACAATCATCGCCATGATTTATTCATCCCTTCCATCATAAATCAATTATGGTTTATCTGTTTGAGTCGTCTATGACAAGCCGTCGGGGTGAAAAAATAAATACGCAAATAAAAAATAAGTGAAAAAATCCAGCGGGGATGAGACGTATATAGGAAAACACGATTAAGATAAGACGGGCGGGCGGGCGAGTTTGGGCATCGGTTCCGTCACCCTGATGGTGTTCACCCTGATGGTGTATATATATATATACAACACAAACACACACACATGAAATATATATTGTATTATATATATATATATATATATATATATATATATATATATATATATATATATATATATATATATATATATATATATATATATATATATATATATATATATATATATTATATACATATATATATGACACTACCCTCTACGCATGCATACCACAATTACGACAAGTATTGAACACATCTAGTGATATATAAACCTAAGATCTTTCTCTCTGAGAGAGAGAGAGAGAGAGAGAGAGAGAGAGAGAGAGAGAGAGAGAGAGAGAGAGAGAGAGAGAGAGACGGGGGCTCAAACCTCATTACAAAAAACGCAAGACTCATCGCGATCCAATATATATATCGGCGTCTCTCTCAACACTTTTATCTATTGGCTGCGTGAGCACACAGGGAGGGGCGAGCAGGCCTTCAGATTAGGCCTATAACAAAAAAAAGTGGAAGGAGAAAATGGCTTAAAAAAAAATTGAAGTGGAAATCCACTGTCACACCAAGGTTTTTTTTGGAGAGAGAGAGAGAGAGAGAGAGAGAGAGAGAGAGAGAGAGAGAGAGAGATCCTAAGAAGTAGTCATTTCCAGATAAGATGTAGAGAGAGAGAGAGAGAGAGATCCTAAGAAGTAGTCATTTCCAGATAAGTTGTGGAGAGAGAGAGAGAGAGAGAGAGAGAGAGAGAGAGAGAGAGAGAGAGTCCTGAGAGAGAGAGAGAGAGATCCTGATAAGTAGTCATTTCCAGATAAGTTAGAGAGAGAGAGAGAGAGAGAGAGAGAGAGAGAGAGAGAGAGAGAGAGAGATCCCAAAAAAATAGTCATTTCCATACGCGTTGTGTTTAAGAGAGAGAGAGAGAGAGAGAGAGAGAGAGAGAGAGAGAGAGAGAGAGATACCAAAAAATAGTAATTTCCAGATGCGTTGGTGTTTGAGAGAGAGAGAGAGAATCTCCTTCCTATAAAACACAGAAATTTTCAAAAGGTAAATTTCTAACGTTTTTTATTTTTACCCCCGCCCCTTCTCTCTCTCTCTCTGTATCTCTCTCTCTCTCGAATCTGTCATCTGGGGAGCCGGACAAACTCATGAATAAGCAATGGAAAGGAATGGGGGAGAATTCCCATTCATGAATTCTTCATCTCATATCTGACTGCCATCTTAATAATATTTTACCTTTTTTTTTGTGATCGAAGTCTCACCTGTCAATGAACGTGACTATAGATCATTCTCTCTCTCTCTCTCTCTCTCTCTCTCTCTCTCTCTCTCTCTCTCTCTCTCTCTCTCAGTAGCGTAATAGGTTGACCACTGCCTGGGAGATTTGGGTAAGGGGTCGAGCATGGATTAGATATCAATATTATTATTATTATTATTTACAGATTTATTATCCCACGTGTCTTGACAGCCGAGTGGTCAAATTCGACTATGTGTCGTTTTAGAGAAACCGTACGCACAGGTTCGAATCCTGACAGAGGCCGATTCACTTAGAAGTCATAATTCCCCTTGGGAGTAAGTTATTTCCCAAGAATTAGTGAAATCGATATCAAACGATATCTGTGGTTTAATATTTTCGCATATAATATATATATATATATATATATATATATATATATATAAACACATATATATATGAAACACACATATATAATTATATATAGGTATATATATATACATATAAACATATTTACATATATATATATATATATATATATATATATATATATATATATATATATATATATATATATGTATATAAGTATATATATATTATACATACAGATATATATAAATATCTTTCAATAATAACACACAAATGAACGAATACGAGACACGATATAATGATAATAGCAGCACGCAAAGTAAAAAAAATCAAAGAAAAACATAAAAATGACTTCCACTGACTGAAAAACACAAACATGAATAAAACTACCACAAGGTTTTAATATCACTGAAAGAATTACGAATCCCTGAGGCAGAATCCAACCTGTTACAAAAGACAGACTATAATAATCCCACTTTCTCTTCTAAGAAATATAAAAAAAAAACATTCATTCTTAACTCAAGAAAAAACTACATGGTGTCAAAAATGCGACGAAGTTTCTTCGGCGCAATCGAGTTTTCCGTACAGCCGCTACAGCGTATAATCGTAGCCACTATCATTCGGTGGTCTAAGTGTTATGCTGTATGAGCCGTGGCCCATGAAACTTTAACCATGGTCCGGTGTTGGCCTGGCCTATATCGTTGCCAGAAGCACGATTATGGCTAACTTTAACCTTAAATAAAATAAAACTACCGAGGCTAGAGGGCTGCAATTTGGTATGTTTGATGACTGGAGGGTGGATGATCAACATACCAATTTGCAGCCCTCTAGCCTCGGTAGTCTTTAAGAATTGAGGGCGGACGGACAAATCGCCATCTCAACAGTTCTCTTCTACAGAAAACTAAAAAGCAAAGGCACTTGAACACGTAACATATCCACTACGACTTAAAAGTGGTCGACTGTCGGCGTAATTACGCAAAAATGCGCCGTGAAAGTTGCGTGACGTGAACCTGTCACGGAACGTTAAGTAACGCAATCTTTATACCTTATTAAATGAGGCATTATTACATGAATATGATGTGGAAAGGAGCATTATAGAGGGATATAAATTTGAGTGAAACATTAAAGGATATGGAGTGAAACATTGCAGAAGGATATAAAGTAAAGTGCATCGTTCGACGATATAATGTAAAATGAAACTTTAAATATTATAGATAGACGTAAAATAAAGAGGAAATAATGAAAGTGAAACTTTAAACATTATAGAAAGATATCATTTGAAATAATGAAATTTTAATCATGATAGAAATATATAAAGAGCAACCTTCGAGATATAACGTAAAATGAAACTTTAAACATTATAGAAACATATAAAGTGCAACATTCGACGATATAATGTAAAATGAAACTTTAAACATCATAGAAAGATATAAAGTGAAACATTCAAAGATGTAACGTAAAATGAAGCCTTAAAGACATACGACCATTAAAGGGAATATATTTACGAATAAAATATTAATACAGTTAAAAAAAGAAAGAATTTTCATAATTTCTTTTTTGGTACTTTCGCAGGAATGCAATCGAATCCAGGCCATTTAACAAACACGAACAATCAACTGATTCGAGGACGATTGTGAGCTGTTCCTGGGATTAGGATAATTGTTCGAGACCCAAGGAAAGGGGAGGGTTGAATGGAGGAACCAATCAATTTCGCTGTTTTCGAGACATCTTAACTACTTAATCAGGTTTGCTGACGCATGTCAGGTGAAGAAGCAGTTAGGCATTGAATGCAAAAATAATTTGGATATGAGAGAGAGAGAGAGAGAGAGAGAGAGAGAGAGAGAGAGAGAGAGAGAGAGAGAGAGAGAGAGGGGAGGTGGGGATGGGGCATGCAAAAATAATTAAGAGAGAGAGAGAGGGGGGATGGGGCATGCAAAAATAATTTGGATATGAGAGAGAGAGGGGGATGGGGCATGCAAAAATAGAAATGAGAGAGAGAGAGAGATAGAGAGAGAGAGGGGGATGGGGCATGCAAAATGGAAATGAGAGAGAGAGAGAGAGAGAGAGAGAGAGAGAGAGAGAGAGAGAGAGAGAGAGAGAGATTTATCCAATATAATCCCAACCAGTTATATTAGCCATATACACGTGAAATAAAATTATGAATGACAATCTCTCTCTCTCTCTCTCTCTCTCTCTCTCTCTCTCTAAACTCTGTTTAGTAAAAAATGAAAGTGACGTAGAAAAGTCACTTTTACAAAAGACAAAAATAAAATATTAAAAAATAAATCAATCATTTTATTCTGATTTAAACAATAACTAAAAAGAAAGAACTTAAAAAGAAAAATCCTTTGAATTAAGAAAACTATTAACGAAAAAGAAGTAATCAGAGTCGACATGAAAGTGTTTCCTTTAGGGTCGTAGGACACCCGAAAATTATCGGAGGATATTGAAGGATCTCACTTATCGGGATTCCTTCTTCCTGCCCTACAACAACAACGGGTCTTCCCAGACAGGGATCACGAAATCAGGATCCTTCAGTTCTCTCTCTCTCTCTCTCTCTCTCTCTCTCTCTCTCTCTCTCTCTCTCTCTCTCTCTCAATTATCCTGCGTGTTTGATCAGAGAGTGCCGATATTTAAGCTCGTGTATATATATGTTGTTGGTCAAGAGACTGTCGGCTTTTTTTTAGTGGTACCTGGAGGTTAATTGTTGACGTTATTGAATCCAGGACAGACACTTTGGAAAGAGAAAAAGGTTTCTCTCTCTCTCTATCACTTACTCTCTCACTCAATCACTTACTTTCTCTCTCTCTCTTTCTGTGTGTGTGTGTTTTTTCCTTTCTTTTTCCGAGTTCACGAGAGAGAGAGAGAGAGAGAGAGAGAGAGAGAGAGAGAGAGAGAGAGAGAGAGAGTTCATCTTCCTCCCTCACTCACTCACTCTCTTTCTCTCTCTCTTTTCTCTCGGTCTCTGACGATAATTTTTTCCTTTCGTTTCTCCCACATTCACGAGAGAGAGAGAGAGAGAGAGAGAGAGAGAGAGAGAGAGAGAGAGAGAGAGAGAGAGAGAGAGAGAGAGAGCCCACACCAGCCTCTTCTCCGCTATCAGTGGAAAGAAAGAATTTGAGAATACAGTTGTCAAGTTTTCCTTTCGCGGAATTTTTTTTTTTTTTTTTTACAAAAATCCTCTTCTCTTCTTTTTCTCTATTTCATTTCTATTTTCTTTTTTCATTTTCTCTTTTTTTTTTAATTTCTGCGAAAGAAAACTGCTCACCCAGGGAATTTTCGTCTTTCATTGCGACTGTCAGGAGAGGAAACCACCACCGTTTTTTTTTTTTTTTTTTTTTTTTAGTTTTTGTTATCTTTTTACTTTATCTTTTTTTGTTATCTTTTATTTTAGGTGAGGTGGAATGTGACTCTCACACTACAAGATATTTTCTTTTTCCTTTTACAAGATTTGCCTCGTGTTTTCTTTTGTCGACTAACTATATATATATATATATATATATATATATATATATATATATATATATATATATATATATATATATATATATATACATATATATATACTGTATATATATATATATATATATATATATATATATATATATATATATATATTGTATATATATATATATATATATAATAAGTATGTATATGTGTGTAAGTATGTATGTATATACAAATGTTGGTACTTTATTTTACTGATGCAAGTAAAATATATAAACTCGCTCTCTCTCTCTCTCTCTCTCTCTCTCTCTCTCTCTCTCTCTCTCTCTCTCTCTCTCTCTCAAACTGACCTGTCCTCACAACTTAATCTAAAAATCACTTCAGCAATACTAGTTGTCAAAATAATAATCAATAAAAAAAATGCACGAACGCCAGATAACAGAACATATCAAACAACATATGTAAAATAAAGTTTAAAAATTTAATTTTTTTTTACATCTGGTACATTTTACAAAAAAAAAAAAATTTTTTTTAATTGCAGAAATACAATATTCCCTGCTGTCATCCGGTACTTTTGGTACATTAAAAAAAAATTACCAAATAAAAAAAAAAAGCAGAAAAAATTAAGCATAGGTGACATCTTTAGCTTACAATCTGCGACATACTTCTCAACACATGAACATGTACAAAGACAAATGTACTAAATGTACTGTGCATGTGTTCAAGTACACGAGAGACATCAAACATTAAATAAAAGCAGCAATTGCACTATACACCTGTTCACAGTTAACATATGTACACAAACAAAAGAAATGTGTATCCATGTGTATGTGAATACATGACAGACAATCTTCACAATAAAATTGCCACAAATGTCTAGTATGTGTACATGAAAACCTGTTGTAAATTCGTGTAAGTGTTTGTGTGCGTGTGTGTGTGTGTGTGTACACGTGTATAAAAAAATGTTTCCTAGGTAGCGGCCTTGCTTTTATTTTAAAAGTGAATGACCTCAGGTCATGGTATGAGTAACCTGATATTTGTGACTTCCAGTTGGCTGCAAACTGGTCGCTTATCATATCATAATATTTCCACCAAGACATCACAGTAACCTGTAATCACAATGCATGGAGAAACAAAATCAGAAGGATAAAGCAACTGGATTTGCTTGTGTATGTATATGTATATATATACATATATGTATATATATTTATATATATACATATTTATACATACATAGATACATACATATGTATATATATATGTATGTATGTTTCACAGTTCATTAGGTCTGCAAAGTAGGTGGCAGTTAGTCGACTGTGGCTGGTCCCAACCAGCTTCGCAAAAGGCCATGGGGCTAGCAATCCCATCCCAGAAGTCAATCCGAAAACTGGAAGGCCCTGTATATATGAAATATATATATATATATATAATATACGCAAACCTTCACGAAAGAATTCTGGAGCCAGCGAAAACTGGGCCCCACATTAAACGAGGAGAGAGAGAGAGAGAGAGAGAGAGAGAGAGAGAGAGAGAGAGAGAGAGAGAGAGAGAGAGAGAGAGAATTATATATATAAACAAAGATTAAGGAACGCTCACGCTCCCGGCAATATAGCGGATAAGCATTACTCTCGACCCTCCCGGGAAAATAAAGTGCTGGCAACAAGTTTATGACCTGGCGTGACCTCTCTCTCTCTCTCTCTCTCTCCCCCCCCCGTCCTGTGGAGGGGGGGAGGGGTATCCTCCAGATAGTTTTTCGAAAGGACGTGGCTGAAAATGGAATGACAGTGGCCGAGCATTTTGACAGGGATGTATCTAATTATTATTATTATTATTATTATTATTATTATTATTATTATTATTATTATTATTATTCAGAAGATGAATCCTGTTCATATGGGACAAGCCCAAAACACGGGCAACTGACCTGAAATTCATTCCTTGACCAAATATATTATTATTATTATTATTATTATTATTATTATTATTATTATTATTATTATTATTATTATTATTATTATTATTCACCTGTTCGGGGACCATTGAATTGAAATTAATTCCTTGACCAAATATATTATTATTATTATTATTATTATTATTATTATTATTATTATTATTATTATTATTATTATTATTATTAATTATTATTATTTGAAATTAATTACCAAATATATTATTATTATTATTATTATTAAGATTATTATTATTATTATTATTATTCAGAAGATGAACAAGCCCATCACAGGGGCCATAGACTTGAAATTCAAGCTTCCCAAGAATATTACAGTATTCATTAGCAAGAAGTAAAAGAAGGTAATGGGAAATACAAAAAGGAATCACTTATTGAAAAAGGAAAAATAAATTTACATACTAATGATTAGATAAAGATGTAAGTGAGACATTAAAATAAAAGGAGAATTGTATTAGGGTAGTGTAACGCCTGAAATAACATTCAATAAAATTAAATATTAAATATAATTTTCCATCTATTTTTTTTCGTAACACACACACATTCACACGTGACATGCTATGAAGATGTAAATTCAGAGAGAGAGAGAGAGAGAGAGAGAGAGAGAGAGAGAGAGAGAGAGAGAGAGAGAGAGAGAGAGAGAGAGAGAGAGAGAGAGAGAGAGAGAGAGAGAGAATCGTTTCCGCTTTTCTTGTACGATTAAATATATACCATCCCGACTCGAGAATTCTTAACAGGGATTAACTGCATTTAAACTCTCTCTCTCTCTCTCTCTCTCTCTCTCTCTCTCTCTCTCTCTCTCTCTCTCTCTCTCTCGAACTAATCTCATTTCACTACTTGATCTCAAAACGACCCTAAATGCTCTTCCATCAAAGCCATCGGTAAGCCCCACTTGTATAAAAACCAATACCTCTCTCTCTCTCTCTCTCTCTCTCTCTCTCTCTCTCTCTCTCATTTCTCCAACTCCTCCTGGTACTCAGGCTTACGCAGGAGTATCAGTTAAGAGCGAAACAAACCCGACGGCTGTTGCTTGATGCCACAGACTTAATTTTTTTTATTTATTTATCTTGATCAAGTCTAATTGCCGCTCCCTTGCTTAAGAAATTTTATTATTATTATTATTTACAAGATAACCCTATTTATAAGGAACAAGCCCACCACAGGAGCCACTGACTATAAATTATTATTAAATTCAAGCCTTATTAAAGAATATTATTATTATTATTAGAACAAAAACCCTAAAAAAAAAAAAAAAAAATTCAAGGTAAATTATTATTAATACAAATCATTTTAAAATTACAAAATTATTTATGACGGAAAACTGTTTTAGATTCTATGGTGCATTAGAATGAGAACATACTGTAAAACTACACACACAAAAACCTCTTATACAAGATCTTCCCTCAATGAAAGGCAAATGGAAGGTCAAGTTTTATAATCCAGAATTATTCTCGTCATAGAATCAGGAAAATAAAACTGTTATGAATAACCAAAACAAGTAAAAGAAAATGCGCCGAAATTCCTTCGACACAATCGAGTTTTCTGTACAGCGTATAATCAAGGCCACCGAAAATAGATCTATCTTTCGGTGGTGTCGGTATAATGCTGTATGAGAAGCTGCTCATGAAATTTGCACCACGGCCCGGTGGTGGCCTGGCCTAGATCGTTGCCAGAAGCACTATTATGGCTAACTTTAACCTTAAACAAAATAAACACTATTGAGGCTAGAGGGCTGCAATTTGGTATGTTTGATGACTGGAGGGTGGATGATCAACATACCAATTTGCAGCCCTCTAGCCTCAGTAGTTTTTAAGATCTCAGGACGGTCAGAAAAAGTGCGGACAGAAAAAAGTGCGGACGGACGGACAAAGCCGACATAATAGTTTTAGTTAACAGACAACTAAAAGTTATAAAAAAAAGTAGTTACAAATGACCAACTAAATAAAGAATAGTTTACACACAACTAAAAGTTATAAAAAAAAAGTAGTTACAAATGACCAACTACATAAAGAAATCACGAAAAAAAAAACAAAGACATTAAAAGCGAAGCTGAAAAAAAAACAAAACAGATTGAGAG
>NC_089786.1:3227500-3242500 GCF_040412425.1 Macrobrachium rosenbergii
TGATCTAACGCACATCTGGCATCTGCTATTAAAAATTTTACGATTCATTTTCATATTCAGTTACTTCTTTCGTATCAATTTTCGACAAAATAGTTGTTGACACATATGTCGACAAATTATTTTGCAAACCAAATTTTAGGTTTTTCATTACTTAGTGTCCATGAATGCCTCTTTTATTAAGAATTTTACAATTCATTTTCATATTCAGTTACTCCTTTCGTATGTTGTTGATACAGCTCGACAAATTAATTTGCATAACAAGTTTTAAATTGTCATTAACTAGAATCCATAATTTTCGGCAAGTGTTATTGACACAAAAGTGAACAAATTTACTTGAAAAAAAAAGTTTTGGAATTTTCATTAACTAACAAGCATCTATAACAATTTAAAAAACAAAAAGCAGTTCAGCAAAATTAATAGCATTACATGCAGTCCCAAACTAAAACACAATCTTACTTGCAATTACATTAAACAACTCTTTATTGTGCAAAAGAAAGAAAGAATTTCTACTCGTTTCATTATACAAAAAATTCAGCTTAAATGAGACGGGATTTTCAGAAAGTGCTGAACAGTAACTACAAAGTTGTAATAAGGAAATGTTGTGTATATCTTTCTTAAGAGAGATCTGAATTGCTTTCACTTTAACCCTGCACACAAGCCCCGCCCACAGAGAGCAGAGTTGCCATGTACCTCCATACAGAAAAAAGTGAAGGCTATTCCAGACACCTTTATCTAGGAACACCATGTAACTCTAATAAACCAAAAGTAGTGGATGTTTCTTGCACTAGATATAATGATATGGCTGATGGATCCATTAGAAGATATGAGTGCTGAGTTCGTATAAAACTGGTATGAAACGCGACTTAGACACACAAACAAGATATACTCATCCAGCTGAAGAAGGCATCCAGTTAGCTCCACGGAGCCCTAATTGAACGTCACGATAACAGAAAGAGATGGGTTGTTGCGAGAGCCCAAACATCCCCTTTGGGAGGTCTTTGTCGCAGTGAAGTCACACATAATTTCATTTAGCTCGAGTCATCAAAGTCGTGATTGTAGTCGCAAACACACGTTAAGAGCTCGTTCCTGGGGAGTTACAGCACCGGCGGCAACTGTCGTCGGGCCCTTGTGATGAAGGAACTTGTGTTCTAATGCTATGATTATTTCTCACGCGCGAAGAGACGGCGGAAGGTCCTTACGTATAAACACAAATACATACACACACTGTATATATATATGTATATATATAATATCTAGTGGTAAGAGAACTCGTTACTGAAGTCGGAGGTGGTTGCTGTTGGTGGTTCGAGTCCACCATGGGATTACCACAACAATTATAGTTCCCTTTCAATATTAATTCCGAGGTAGAGCGAATTGGATATTAAACGACATTTGTAACCTGGTGTTTGTGTATATATATATATATATATATATATATATATATATATATATATATATATATATATATATATATATATATATATATATGTGTGTGTATATATACATATATGTATATATATATATATATATATATATATATATATATATATATATATATATATATATATATATATTATATATAATGTGTGTGTGTGAGCCTTTAAAATAAGTATAAAAGATCCCTACTTCATCGTCAGACTGTGAGACATCCTGATTATGCAACCATACTTAAGAAACGCTTCATCACTCTCGATTCACAAGAGAGGACTTCTCTGAATAATATGATAAACCTGTTTACCGAATTCCCCATAAAAGATGACAAATCATACGGCATCTGCAAATCTCACACACACACACACACACACACACACACACACACACACTTCTGACTACCGACATATATCACAAAACAGATTATTGCCTTTCTCGATAATCCTTTACCTTCTCCTCCTTCTCCTCCTCCTGATGGGTGGGGGAAAACACTCAACTCCATCATTCGCAACTCAATTGAAAAAAAAACTGAACGATAAATAAAATACAACGAACGAAAATCTGAGGGAATTATAGGCTTCGAAGGAGGATATATATACATATAACCCAGTTGCTTATGCATTCGTTATTGCCCAATAGATCTCGCCCAAACGACCTAGTTTCCCGAGGCGTTTATGAAGGCCAACCCCCCTTCGCCCTCTTTTAAGAAAAAAAGATACTAAGCACCATTAAACCACTTGCAGGCCCCCTCCTTCCCCTTCCCTTCCCCCACCCTCCTAAAGAGGTGGGGGACCTACCCAATTTCATTTTGCGAGATGATATCAACACAACTGTGATTAATGGGTATTTGGTGGGAGGTAAAAGTACATTATAAATTATCTAAGTCCTTTTCTTCTTGTTCTTTATATTAACGATCCTCCGAAGGGTTCGACGAGTGCTGGAGGAGGAGGAGGAGGAGGAGGAGGAGGAGGAGGAGGAGGAGGAGGAGGAGGGGAGGGAGGGAGGGAGGTAAGGTAACATTCAGGGGGCATATAAGCATAAGCGATAATAGAGGACAGTAAGTAAGGAGTATGGTTTACAGTTGAGCTCTGTAATAATAATAATAAAATAATAATAATAATAATAATAATAATAATAATAATGATGATAATAATAATAATAATAATATGTAAACTTGTAGCAAAAACAGTAAAAACAACGACCTATGTCATTCAAAGCTGGTTTCTTCAGCCAACAGCAATGTAATCAAGACAGTCTCAGATACCGACTGAATTTCATTCCTGAAAATCCCTGAAGGCGCGATTAAGCGACGGCAATCATCGGTGATTTATGGAACAGAATCATTGATTAAATGGCCAGAGGGGAAACTATAAATATCAAGTACATTTTTCAAGAGCATATGGTATGGTTAATGATGGTTTGGCGGCAACAATAGCAATTTAGAAGGATTCTGAAACGGAGGAAAGCTGTTATGTAACGCTTTGATGCTTATTATTCTTGTCCAATATAGGCCTCCTAAGGATTTGGAAAGGAGGAAATTATTATATTATATAACACTCGATTTTTTTTCTTATTATTCTTGACCGACTGAGGCCAATCCTTCTTCTCAAACTTCCCCTAATCATTTAAAAATGTATTTTGAGAATTATAGCCCTATTTTCTTTGTCAAAAACAGAATTTTACTTATTTCTAAGCCGCCAGATCATTGGCTTACCTCTGTCCTTAATATTTACCATATTTTCTGAAGCCTGCGTTCCTAATTACACTGTAGTGTGGCAATTACTATTTCTAGGACATCTATTAGTTTATAGCCACCTCTGATACAGCTTCACGCTTGCTGCTTTTCTACATCTTTAACACCACCTCGTGACACGATCATTATTCATCCGTGATTCGTCAGGTCATATAAGAGAAGCTTCATCACCAAGTCTCCAGATTCTCTAAGCTTCGAGCTTTCTTTGCGAACCTTAAAAGCTCATGTTCTTGAGCTTCAAGTTACACTTGTGAGATTTAAAGTCCTGATTGTGAAACATGAAGCTAATTTAAAAGACTTCTTAACTTTAGGTTATCTTTCTGGGGGACAGTGAGAGAAATCTCGGGACGCGTGACGTCACAGCACACCCCTGGGCAAAGATCTTGAGCCACGCCAATTTACCGAATCATCATTATCAGTAACGGATGGCAGTAGCACAAACCGCCATCCTATGGGGGTAGCAGGTACTTTCATCCAATGACAGTAGCACACGCCACAAAGCGATAGAAAATTACAAAAGGACCTACGACTTCCGAATTCCTTTCTTGTGCTTGAAGAGATTCATAAGCAACTGCCAAGTTTATATACCTCATTTAGTCCAAGAGATAAGGGGCGTTCAGTATCGTCTAAATCCGAAGGATTAATTTTTCATTCGATATTATGTTTTAATTATTGTAAAGCTCAACGGTTCAACAGTAATGATGACGGTAATAACAGACACTAATCTCTACAAATTCCAAACTATTACATACACAATAAAGGACGTTATTCTCTGCAAACTGGAAATGAATCATAAGCAGTGTAGAAAAAAAAATATGAAAACAAATTCATATGCAGTAATAATTTTAATGGCAGATGGAAATCCACAATTATAACCGTGATGTCATTTACTGAAAATAATGTTGAAATATCCATTGCTACGTTCAAACTCGACTTACGTCGCCAACTACAGAACTATAACAATAAAAAAGTTTCATTTACAAACGCATAAATGCACAAGCAAAACAGTAATAGGATAATATGAACTAAAACGTACTCAAGACAAGATCACACAGAAACGGGGATAATGAAATTCGGGGAATTATCCCAGCGTGTTATTAAGTAATCAAAACACGTCATGTAAAACTCGTATACAAAGATAAAACTCGTATACAAAAGATAATTGAACCAGTTTTTTTGCACGGACTGAGTACAGACGAATAGCAATGAAAACACTGAAATAGCAAGGGGCAATTTTGATGGTAATAATAATTATGAATGAATAAAAAGACGTGAGGGTACAGTGTCCTACCTTGAGGCAATCAGTTCCGAGGATATGCACTCTCGTATATTACTCCTGAAAAGATAAGACAGATAAATCAGTCGTTTAAGAAGGTACAATAGTATGAGAATAAAACCTTTCACTGAGGTCGGGTTTAAATATATATAAATTAATATAAATTTATATATATATTAATTTATATAAAGATATATAAATCAATATAGAGGAATTAATCTAAACTTATGATAAGATCTCATATTTCAAGTGCTCACCCACCCCTTAAAATCAACTCCTTGCAATCCTACATCAACGACACCGTCGTCATCCTACGTCTTAGGATTCCTCAACACAATGAGGGTCAGGTCATTCTCCTGACCTTACGACCCCTTGCGTGCTTGTGGCATCGAACATTCTGTATAAGAAGTTTTAGAAGTGGGAAAGAGAGAAGAAAAACCAACCAAGTAAAAATATAGGAAAAGGGTATTTATATAATCATCTTAAAGAGTCTCTCTCTCTCTCTCTCTCTCTCTCTCTCTCTCTCTCTCTCTCTGTGTGTGTGTAATGAGGTCTATTTTCTTGTAGTATAAATTGCCGGAATGTTGTTGCGGCTAACTTGGGTCGTCACGGAGATCAGAGAGAGAGAGAGAGAGAGAGAGAGAGAGAGAATGTGTCTGTGTGAGCAAGAGAGAGAGAGAGAGAGATTTACTGGAAACAAAGAATCTACTTCCCATGAGAGAGAGAGAAAGAGAGGAAATACCGCTACATTATACTGAGAGAGAGAGAGAGAGAGAGAGAGAGAGAGAGAGAGAGAGAGAGAGAGAGAGAGAGAGAGAGTGCACCAATCCACTCTCTAATCTTCACACTGAACCGTTTACAAAAAAATTCCACAGCATCCATAAAGCAGTTCACCCACTTTAACAAAACATTAATATTAAATCATCCTGCTTGTTAACATCATGTTAATATTAAATCTAACGAGTTAATATCCTCCTCTGCCATATAATGATCCCGGGAGCCCTGGAAACGACAGCTCCTCCTCAAGTGCCTCTGCTCTAGAAGAATCCTTTAAAAAACCCTAATTGCACGATTAAGCTGCACTCACGCAGTTCCCCAGAACACGGCAAGAGAGAGAGAGAGAGAGAGAGAGAGAGAGAGAGAGAGAGAGAGAGAGAGAGAGAGAGAGAGAGAGAGAGGACGAAAATACTTTAGTGGTAGGAAGCCCAGAGAGAGAGAGAGAGAGAGAGAGAGAGAGAGAGAGAGAGAGAGAGAGAGAGAGAGAGAGGACGAAAATACCTTAACTAGTAGGAAGCCCAGGGGAGAGAGAGAGAGAGAGAGAGAGAGAGAGAGAGAGAGAGAGAGAGAGAGAGAGAGAGAGAGAGAGAGAGAAGAATAGGAAGAAATATAAAATGTCTGTGGCCAAGAGCACATACCGTGGGAAAATGTGAAATAATTTAGAGAGAGAGAGAGAGAGAGAGAGAGAGAGAGAGAGAGAGAGAGAGAGAGAGAGAGAGAGAATAAAAAAAATGACACGAAAACTGGAATTAACGTTAAAGCGCATAAACACAGCCTCATTATGATGCGTAGCACACCATCTAGTGCCAAGCAAGAGAACAGTGCCATGGGCGCCCAGCCCCCCCAACCCCCCACCCCATCCCAGCCGGGGGTATCCACGTCAAGAGCCTAGGCTCTAATATAATTAATGCCCACTGGGGATATTAGGGCTATCGTTCATACGGCATTACAGAGCATTTCCAAAGCCAGTGATACAAGGTAATTTTGCAAGGCAAGTGATACAAGGTAATTGTTCTTTGTGATGATGTGTAAAGGAGCATTTTAAATAGGCAGTGATACAAGGTAATTGCAGGATACAAGGTAATTGTCTTATTGTAATAAGGTATAGCAGCCCAGTTACAACACAGGCACAAAAGATTAACTACAGATGGGTCAGGCATTTTTCTAATTCCTTGTAAATCAATCTGATACATAATTTCTCTTAGAAATCTATATGATACGCAATATCTTTATAAATCTATGTTATACATAATTTCTTCTATAAAAATATCTGATACATAATATCCTGTATAAAAATATCTAGATACATAATATCTTCTATAAAAATATCAGACACACAATTTCTTCTAGAAATCTATTAGTTTAATATCTCCTTTGCCAGGGAGAATTCGAAATTCACTTGACCAAATTTAAAGATTACGGGAGTTTCGAATTATCAAAGACTGAACAAAGCATAGATTCAATAAACACTGAGCCAATTTGCCAAACATAATAAACAAGTAAAAAATGCTCCGAAATTTCTTCGGCGCAATCGAGTTTTCTGTACAGCCGCTACCAGCGTATAATCAAGACCACCGAAAATAGATCTATCTTTCGGTGGTGGCCTGTCTTATATCGTTGCCAGATGGACGATTTTGACTAACTTTAACCTTAAATAAAATAAAAACTGCTCGGGCTAGAGGGCTGCAATTTGGTATGTTTGATGACCGGAGGGTGGCTGATCAACATACCAATTTGCAGCCCTCTAGCCGCAGTAGTTTTTAAGATCTGAGGGAGGACAGAAGAATATGGACAGAAAAAAATGCGGACGGACAAAAAGCCGGCACAATGGTTTCCTTTTACAGAAACCTAAAAAAAAAAACCCTAACATATGGATTAACTAATAATCTCAGTCATGTTTGTCTTAAATTTTACAAAGAGTGTCCAACAATTTAAAATTCTGGCTTGACAAGTTGAAAAAAAAATTGATCTTGTCGAAAGAATTCACGTTGTATGTGCATTTAGCCGTGAAGGGGGCTTCAGATAATGTCAGATAATTGCCCCCAAAGAATGTTGTTTTTTGTTGGTTTTCTAATTGTTGTTGTTGAGAAAAATCGAAGTGTGTTTTTGGGTTAGTTAACCCTGTTTGTGTTTATCGCAAGAATCCGGGTCAACTGACGGATCGAGATTAATGATGCTTTGTTTTTCGTGGGAGAACTGCTAACTGTTACTGATTTCGAGGAAGTGTAACTTTTTAAATGTATACATACATACATACATACATACATACATACATACATACATACATACATACATACATACATACATACATACATAGATAGGTAGACAGATAGACAGATATAGTCTCAAAAGTTTTATATAATTGTAACTACACTTTTGAAAATATATGTAGTTACACACATACAATTATATATATATATTATATACACATACAATATATATATATATATAATTATATTTATTTTATATATTGTGTGTTTGTGTGTATTTACGTATATTTGCAAAAGTATAGTTGCATTTATATAAAACTGTTGAGACTATATTTATCTATCTATCTATAATATATAATTATATATATATACATATATATATACATATATATATATATACATATACATATGTATTCAAAATCTAAAGAAAACTGCTACAAATGAGAATTCCAACTTGAGCTCTCCAACTGAACTACAGTAAATTAGCTTAAACTACTTAAGAAGACTACATCCTTTTTTTTTTGTGTGAGTGTGTGGCTCGTTGTTTGCCACGAGTTTAACGGAGATTCAGGAGACTGATTGCAATTGGTTTTGCGCCAGTCCAACGGGTTAATTGCATGTTAGTGGTACCTGGAGATTTTCCGGATTAACACCTGACCGACCTGTGGTGGATGACAGGATTTGTTTTCTAGATTTGTCCGTGTTTATTCTATTTCTAGTTTACTTCATGTTTAGATTGTGATAGTTATTATTATTATTATACGAGCTACGCGCGCTGGAACCCGGGGGCTGCTGTCTCCCCTACCCTCCTGTTCCCCTACCTACCCCACCCCCACACAGGCCAGACGAACAGGTTTGCAGGAGGAGGGTGGATTCTCCCCCGCCCTCCCATTACCCTACCTACCCCGCCCCTGCCCGGGGTGGACAAACTGGTTTGCAGGGGGTGGGTGGCTGTGTCATTCTCCCCCTCCCGGACAAACAAAATCAGATTCTCTCGGATTTTATTATTATTATTATTATTATTATTATTATTATTATTATTATTATTATTATTATTATTATAAAGAACTATCATAAGCACGTGAATCACTCAAATGGTGAAAATAAATCCACACTGATGATAAATGTAAATATACATTTAAAAATATATTGACTCTTACATCACTGCGGACTTCTGCAATACACAGGAACACGGGAACTTGTTTAGCGTCTTTATAAAATATAAAAATCATATAAAATACATGAGCTATACGATACAAAATATACAAAGACAAGTACAAAATTAAAATAATATGGTGCCTTACACCATACGCAAAATAAAAATATGAAAAAAATACATTAAATGTACACCATATAAAAACATATATACAAAATAAAAAATATATGGTACCTCACACCATACATATAATACAAATATGAAAAAAAACATTAAATGTATACCATATAAAAACATAAATACAAAATAAAAAAACATGGTGCATTACATAAAATACACAAAATATAAATGTGAAAAAACATTAAACGTACATCATACAAAACCATACGCAAAAAAACTATGGTGTCTCACACCATACACAAAATACAAATATAAAAAAATATATATATAGATATACACATCATACGAAATCACGCGTACAAGTGTTTTCTTTTAAATATGGAAAACATATATTAGAACATACATTAATCCGTAAACCGCTTATTCATACCCAGAGGAATTATGAATGTTTAAACTCCCGCACATCAAAAAAAAAAAGCAAGAAAGCAAAAAAAGAAAGCAAAAAAAAAAGAAAGCAAAAAAAGAAAGCAGGCCAGTAAATTCTGCTAAGTAGCCATTTGTCATAAAGTGATGCATGCAACTCCGTCTCGCAAAGATGCTTGAAAAAAAAAAAAAAAAAAAGAAAATAATAATAGTAATAAAAGTCGACTAGCTTTAAAACATATTAACTTGGGCCTCATACGCTATGCAGGGACTCGCTGCCTCGCTCGCTTTTGTTTTTCTTTTATTTTTTATTTTTTGTTTATTTTCTCTTCACCTTATCCTAGTACTTTCTTGTTTTTTTGTTTTACTTTTGTTAGCTTTTATTTTTTTATTTTTCGTTTTTTGTTTTTCTTTTATTTATACTTTTGTTTATTTTCTCTTCGACTTATCTTGTTTACTCCTTAGTAATTTCTGCTTTTTTTTTTTTTTTTACTTTTCTAAAGTTTTATTCCAAACCACTCGTCCGCTTTTGTTTGTTTTTATTTTATTTTTACTTTTGTTTATTTTCTCATCGCCTTATCTCGTTTACTCCTCAGTGCTTTCTGCTTTTTTTTTTTTTTTTACTTTCATGAACTTTTATTTTAAACCGCTCGCCCGCTTTTGTTTTTGTTTTGTTTACTCCTTAGTGTTTTCAGGTTTTTTATTTTTTACTTTTGTTAACTTTACTTCAAACGTTCTCTTTCTGCTTTCCGATGCCTGCTTCCGTTTCTGTCTTCTTTTATCGCTATTATTCGTTATTCTCAACTTCTCTCCCACTTTCTATTACTTTTTTTTTTTATTATATTCTATGAATTCTTTATCGCAACTACTCAATTCTTGAAAGAAGCTTTAGTACTGAGAGAGAGAGAGAGAGAGAGAGAGAGAGAGAGAGAGAGAGAGAGAGAGAGAGAGAGAGAGAGAGAGAGAGAGATTAGTTCCAGTAATGAGAGAGGGAAAGAGAAAGAAGTTCTAGTACTGAGAGAGAGAAGTTCTACAGTAGTACTGAGAGAGGGAGAAGAGGTTCTACTAATGAGAGAGAGAGAGAGAGAGAGAGAGAGAGAGAGAGAGAGAGAGAGAGAGAGATTAGTTCCAGTAATGACAGAGGGAGAGAGAAAGAATTTCTAGTACTGAGAGAGAGAGAGAGAGAGAGAGAGAGAGAGAGAGAGAGAGAGAGAGAGAGAGAGGTTCTAGTATTGTGTGAGAGAGGTTCTAGTAATAGGAGAGAGAGAGAGAGAGAGAGAGAGAGAGAGAGAGAGAGAGAGAGAGAGAGAGAGAGAGAGAGAGAGAGAGAGAGAGGTTCTAGTATTGTGTGAGAGAGGTTCTAGTAATAGGGGAGAGAGAGAGAGAGAGAGAGAGAGAGAGAGAGAGAGAGAGAGAGAGAGAGAGAGAGAGAGAGAGAGAGAGAGAGAGTCAGTCTAATTCTCACACTTCCCTGTGACCTACAAACAACATAAACGCGTTTCAATTAACTGTCCATAAAAAAACATACCAGAAAAATTAAGTAGAATTCGGAACAGCGAGAATCAAGGTAAATCATCTCCCTTCACGGATTATGAAACCTGTACGAGATAATTATCCAATTATCTCGTAATATTTATGAATTATTTATCTCCGAATAATTATGAATTATTAATCTCGGGATAACTATGAGATCTACAAGATTGTTGTTGGTCTGATGAAAGAAGAAGCGAATGTTATTTTGATTCTTGTTAAAAGATAAGTTAATTAAGATGAGAGAGAGAGAGAGAGAGAGAGAGAGAGAGAGAGAGAGAGAGAGAGAGAGAGAGAGAGAGAGAGGTAAATACATACGTGTTAAAAGATAAGCTGAATAAGATGAGAGAGGGAGAGAGAGAGTGTAGATGTGTTAAAAGATAAGTTGATTAAGATGAGAGAGAGAGAGAGAAAGAGAGAGAGAGACGAAAGTATAGATGTGTTAGAAGATGTTGATTAAGATGAGAGAGAGAGAGAGAGAGAGAGAGAGAGAGAGAGAGAGAGAGAGAGAGAGAGAGAGGAGGGGGAAAGGAGGGGAAAGTATATATATGCTGTCACTCTTCTCGGAAAGGTAACCCCCTGAACAACAAACAGAACCCCCTCCTCCTTGTCCCTACCCAACCTACCCCCTTCCCTCCCTCTACCCCGCCCACCTTTCCACCCCCTCCCCTCCCTCCCCCCTTCCCCCCCACCCCCCTGACCAGTTTAATTTTCCGGCCTTTAAGGCGTGAGTTGTGCTGATTCGTCTGACTAATTTACCATAAAATGAAGGCACTTTCTTTCTCTCTCACCCCCCCCCACCCACCGTAACGCTTTAAAATAACGACGCATAGAAATTGCCTGCTTATGGCCCTAGTCACCCACAGAAACTGTATGTGTGTGTGTGTGTGTGTATGTATGTGCCAACATGGCGACATCTATCTGTCTGTATGTTTATCAGTCACACTTTTTTATTTATTTTTATTTTCGTTCGTATAACAGTGTGTGTGTGTGTGTGTGTGTGTGTGTGTGTGTGTGTGTGTGAGTGTGAGTGTGTGTGTGTTTGTGCCAACATGACGACATATCTATCTGTCAAATGCTTTTTTTTTATTCTTTTATATTTTCGTTTGTGCAACACTGTGTGTGTGTTTGTGTGTATGTGTGCGTGTGTATGTATATGTGTATTTGTGTATGTGTGCAAGTGTATGTGTTTGTCCGTGTATGTGTGTGTATTTGTGTATGTGTGCCAAATGACGACATATGTCCCTGTCTGCCTATCCGTCAGATGCTTTTTTGCGAATGCATTTAATTTTCCCTTGCGCGGAGGAACAGAGACTGGGTTAACAAGTGTTTTCACTCAAAGAAATAATTACCCTTTACTTGCTTATTTATTCATTTACTCCCTTAATGCTTGCATGCGCTTCTCATCACGTGACGTCATTCGCACTCTTCTGACGAAACTTCTTTACTGTTTTCGCTCTATTTGCGTAAAGGAAGATAGATTAGGCAGCAGGAGGGGAGTTTGGAAAATGTCAGTTACTTCTTTAATTAATTACTGAGTGTTATTCATTATTAAAAATGTTTTTCACTCTTACGCTACTGACAAATTGATATTCACCTTTTTTTCATGAATGGAGAGAACCTGAATTTCTACCATAATACCAAACGTTTGTTATGGACGTTGATTTATATGTGTGTGTGTTTGTGGGTGTGTACGCATGCGCGCGCGTATATGCGTGTAGAGGCAGACACATACACACATCAATCCCATGACTCAATTCACAAGCAAAAGAAGAAGTCTCAAAATGTCCAAATTTATAAATGCCTCTTCCTTCATCTCCTCTTCTTCTTTTTCTTCTTCCTCCTCCACCTCCTCCTCCTCCTCCTCCTCCTCCAAAACGAAGAGCAGAAATTGTCTGAGAGATATATTTCACTTCATGACAGCGAAATATGAATCGGATGCGAAGAAGGAAAAACTATTATTGTAAAAACCTACAATGGAGAAGGGCATATTACGATTGCCAGGGCTCGGGAGAATGATGGCACTGAGAGAGAGAGAGAGAGAGAGAGAGAGAGAGAGAGAGAGAGAGAAGAGAGGAAATCGGTTTAAGAAAAAGGGATGGGATTACACGAGAGAGAGAGAGAGAGAGAGAGAGAGAGAGAGAGAGAGAGAGAGAGAGAGAGAGAATAAATCGGTGTATAAGAAGAGTATATGAAACAACAGGAGCGAGAGAGAGAGAGAGAGAGAGAGAGAGAGTTTTTAACAGCTGCCTTTCACCCAAAAGACGTCAGTCCCTGGGATTCTATTATGCCACAACAATAAACCATTTCCCCCTCCATGACTGAGGTCCAGCCCCTACAATAAACCATTCCAGCCCATTCATTAACGGCACATCAGCCATCAATAAGCGTAGGGGGCGATCATCAATTATCTTTTAACTCCCCGCCCCCAACAAAAAAGAAAAACAAAGAAAAATCACTTTTATAAACATTGAGCGCTTGACAGGGAATTTCCAGCAGGTTCTAGGAATCTTTGATCAAAATGGCCCCTCCCTAAGGCCTCCCCACCAACCTATTTTCCCCCACCCCCCATAAAACAGCGGGAGGGGGCACTTCAATCAAAGGAATTACCCTTTCAGAGTCGTAACTTAACATCATGTTGTCGGGACTCAAAGTTCCTGCTGTAGTAACTTAGGCTGATGTTTTCGGAACTTTAAATCATGTTGTCTTAACTTAAAATCATGTTGTCGCAGATTAAAATCACGTAGCTTAAAATCATGTTGTCGCAACTTAAAATCATGTTGTCGCAGATTAAAATCACGTAGCTTAAAATCACGTTGTTACAGTTTAAAATCATTTTGTCGCAACTTAAAATCATGTTGTCACAGATTAAAATCATGTAGCTTAAAATCATGTTTTCGTAACTTTAAATCATGTTGTCTTAAAATCATGTTTTCATAACTTTAAATCATGTTGTCGCAGATCAAAATCAAGTAGCTTCAAATCATGCTTTCGCAACTTAAAATCATGTCGTCACAGATTAAAATCATGTAGCTTAAAATCATGTTGTCTTAAGTTAAAATGATGTTTATTCCGTAACTGTTAAATCATGTTGTCTTAACTTAAAATCATGATGTCGTAACTTGATATCATGCTGTCAAAACTTGAAATAATAATAATTATAATAATAATAATAAATATTATTATTATATTATTATTATTATTATACACTGCACTCAAACATATCAAGTTCCCCCGCACGACCAAAAACACAAAACGTTCCCCAGCGGACATAATACCGTGTTTTCATAATGCGTGTAAACCCGGGCATTCTGGCATGCAAAACACACGGGACGGCGAGTCGAGTCCCGTGTAAACAGACACTCGCCATGCATAAGTCATGGCCGTGTTTAACACGGCGTTATCAACGGTTAATTACGACCGATACGACTGCGCCCGTCAACACTGCAATTTGTTTTTAGCGAGCTGATAAGTGCGGAAGAGGGATGGTGAGATTAATGGTGGCTATTTGAGTGATAGTGGTAGTGATGAATGGGCGTTGGAGGTATCAGAAGAGGGTGATAGTGATAGTGATGGCCACTGCTTTAATTAATAATAGAGGGTTTGTGTATTGGGTAGGTTATCGTTGAATGCACGAACGCGCGGGGGTTCGACGTGTTGTTGGTGAGCTTTCTGTGTTGGTGTGTGATAAGGATAATGCAATGGAATTTAATATATATGGATATATATAATGTATATATATATTATATATATATATATATATATATATATATATATATATATATATATATATATATATTAACAGGTAAGTTTTACTTATTACATATAATCAGATATGATTCTATACAATACACACACTAATTTAGATATGGCAAATAAATACAAAAAATATATATATATATATATATATATATATATATATATATATATATATATATATATATATATATATATATATCTCAATAAATGTATAAATATATAAATGTAAATATAAATAAATAAATAAATATATATATAACACAAATATATTCTGAAAAAACTTATTTACGTAACTATGAGATACAAACTTCACATATACACATGCACCACACACACACACACGGAATATTAGGACGCGTATAACTTCCAGCCACGTCTAATATAACTGAATTCCCATTCCAGGTCCCAGGAATATGCTTATAACAGCGATGCGATATCGTCTGATCCACTCAGGCGACGCCGAAGGGAATTCCTAAGATCAATGTGATGAGCTTCTTGTAAAGACTCTGCTTCTTCTTCTTCTTACTTTTACTACTACTAATACTCTGTGAGCCGCTTGTAAACA
>NC_089786.1:3247500-3252500 GCF_040412425.1 Macrobrachium rosenbergii
GACCTGCTCTTAAACTCCCCCCCCCTCTCCCCTTCCCTTTCCCCCTCACCCCTATCCGCCGGGGCTCTGATACCCAGATCACACAGCCTTTTGGCGCCTTCCTTCCGATCCCGATGCATTCTTGCGCTCTGGTTTTTTTGCACCTTTTCCTGAGAATAGAATAGAATAGAATAGAGCTTGGGCCGAAAAACTAGAGCTGGGACCTATGAGGTCATTCAGCGCTGAAACGGAAACTGTGAGCAAAAAGGTTTGGGAGGTGTAACAGGAGGTAGACCTCGCAGTTGCACTATGAAACAATTGTTAGGAGAGGATGGAATGCAAGATGGATGAAAGAGACTATATGAACGGAGGTACAGTAAAAGGAATGAAAGGGGTTGCTGCAGCTAGGGGCCGAAGGAACGCTACAAAGAACCTTAAGTACTGTAATGCCTACAGTGCGCCGTATTTCATGGCCCCCTCTTCTTCCGAACTTAGCGCCTCCATCAGCAATGATTTGATGATTTCTTGCTCATTTGTGCTCGTTTTGTACAACTTGAAATGCGCTCAGGCCTCTGATTTTACCAAAGACAAATTAAAACATTAAAAATTGAAGTAAGGTATAATTAAGTTTTTTTTAACCTCTTTAACTTCTTTTAAATAATTTTCTTCCGCACATAAAACTTGTCAAAGAGAAATCAAGACAATTACAATTCAAGACGAACTAAACAATCACGACTTTGCAGCTATATAATAAAATTACATCAATCAAAATGGGGTTAGTGTGAGATGCAATAACTTCTGTTATTAAATATTATATGATTGACAATCCATTCTGGCTTAACATCAATGAATCCTTATACTTTTAGTTTTCATTCTTTTTTTATTATTCTATTTTTGTCGTGGCCTGGGTTTATATCATACTGCGTAAATTATTAGTTTCATTGAATAAATATCTCTCTCTGTCTGTCTGTCAGATATACATACTGTTAGGAACAATCGTTTGTCGATTGTTCCCTTGGTGGATTGTTGCCTCCTTTGTTGTTTTTGTGTTTTTCTTGCTGGCGAGCTGTCGTCTGGTGAATGGCGTCAGTCTTCGTCAGTCAGGTTCGTAGCAGCAACGAGCCAGGTTCTGGAGGGCAGATCGACCGATGGTCCAAAAAAGCAGCAGCAGGTATCCGTACCTGCGAGTCAGGTCCTGGCAGCAGAGCAGCGGAGAGTTTGTTGAGGACGAGATGGTTGCCGTGTCGGCTCTGTCATGGTCGTCGTAATTGGAGGAGGACGTCAGTACGTTTCTTGCGGACGAGATGGTTGCTGTGTCGGCTCTGTCATGATCGTCGGTACTGGAGGAGGACGTCAGCACTGTGCTTGAGGACGAGATGGTTGTCGTGTCGGCTCTGTCTTAGTTGTCCTGCAGTGTTCCTGTCGAGCAGTTGGTGGCTGCTTTGGTGTCTTCACAGGAGTTCGTCTGATTGCCTTCATCCTTCTTGATAGCTGGGTCTATCGTGTTATCTCTGCGGAGATTGATGTGTTTATCAGTATTTCCCTGTGTGATTTTATAATGTTGCATTATCGTTTATTTATTAAGATTGTTTATGCTGCTTGTGTATTTATTATGCTGCCTGTTGTTTTATTTTGCTGCTTAAATGTTTATTGCTTTGCTTTTGTGTTATGTTTTGTGCTGCTAGTTTTTATTATTATGCTGCCTGGTTTTTGCCCAAGTGTGTTGGTAATTTATTTTCAGTTTGTTTACTGGGCTTTAATATTTTATTGAATTATTCATTTGTAGTAATGTTCATTTTATTGTTTTTAAATTGAACCTGACTCGACTGTAAATATGTATATAACTAATTTGTAATAAACTAATATTAAGGTAACTTTTTTTGTATTTGTTCTGCTCCTCCTCCTTTGTTTGTCACCTCTCGTCAGTCATTACAGCCCAATTGCTTGTTTATTTTGAAGAACCTGTTGATCTCAAAAAGCGAGATCATAATATTGGCGACCTTAGGCCAGGATTGGTTCTGTTTTGGCTGGCGGGGGTGTGGCAGCATCGGGGGAGAGTATTTTGTTTGTAAAAAAAAATTTTATTGTAAATTTTTTTTTCTGTTAGGTGGGGAGGTGTTAGGAACAATCGTTTGTCGATTGTTCCCTTGGTGGATTGTTGCCTCCTTGTTGTGTTGTTTTTGTTTTTTCTTGCTGGCGAGCTGTCGTCTGGTGAATGGCGTCAGTCTTCGTCAGTCAGGTTCGTAGCAGCAACGAGCCAGGTTCTGGAGGGCAGATCGACCGATGGTCCAAGGTAGCAGCAGCAGGTATCCGTACCTGCGAGTCAGGTCCTGGCAGCAGAGCAGCGGAGAGTTTGTTGAGGACGAGATGGTTGCCGTGTCGGCTCTGTCATGGTCGTCGTAATTGGAGGAGGACGTCAGTACGTTTCTTGCGGACGAGATGGTTGCTGTGTCGGCTCTGTCATGATCGTCGGTACTGGAGGAGGACGTCAGCACTGTGCTTGAGGACGAGATGGTTGTCGTGTCGGCTCTGTCTTAGTTGTCCTGCAGTGTTCCTGTCGAGCAGTTGGTGGCTGCTTTGGTGTCTTCACAGGAGTTCGTCTGATTGCCTTCATCCTTCTTGATAGCTGGGTCTATCGTTTATCTCTGCGGAGATTGATGTGTTTATCAGTATTTCCTGTGTGATTTTATAATGTTGCATTATCGTTTATTTATTAAGATTGTTTATGCTGCTTGTGTATTTATTATGCTGCCTGTTGTTTTATTTTGCTGCTTAAATGTTTATTGCTTTGCTTTTTATGTTATGTTTTGTGCTGCTAGTTTTTATTATTATGCTGCCTGGTTTTGCCCAAGTGTTTGGTAATTTATTTTCAGTTTGTTTACTGGGCTTTAATATTTTATTGAATTATTCATTTGTAGTAATGTTCATTTTATTGTTTTTAAATTGAACCTGACTCGACTGTAAATATGTATATAACTAATTTGTAATAAACTAATATTAAGGTAACTTTTTTTGTATTTGTTCTGCTCCTCCCTCCTTTGTTTGTCACCTCTCGTCAGTCATTACAGCCCAATTGCTTGTTTATTTTGAAGAACCTGTTGATCTCGAAAAGCGAGATCATAATATTGGCGACCTTAGGCCAGGATTGGTTCTGTTTTGGCTGGCGGGGGTGTGGCAGCATCGGGGGAGAGTATTTTGTTTGTAAAAAAAAAAATTTTATTGTAAATTTTTTTTTCTGTTAGGTGGGAGGTGTTAGGAACAATCGTTTGTCGATTGTTCCCTTGGTGGATTGTTGCCTCCTTTTGTTGTTTTTGTGTTTTTCTTGCTGGCGAGCTGTCGTCTGGTGAATGGCGTCAGTCTTCGTCAGTCAGGTTCGTAGCAGCAACAACGAGCCAGGTTCTGAGGGCAGATCGACCGATGGTCCAAGGTAGCAGCAGCAGGTATCCGTACCTGCGAGTCAGGTCCTGGCAGCAGAGCAGCGGAGAGTTTGTTGAGGACGAGATGGTTGCCGTGTCGGCTCTGTCATGGTCGTCGTAATTGGAGGAGGACGTCAGTACGTTTCTTGCGGACGAGATGGTTGCTGTGTCGGCTCTGTCATGATCGTCGGTACTGGAGGAGGACGTCAGCACTGTGCTTGAGGACGAGATGGTTGTCGTGTCGGCTCTGTCTTAGTTGTCCTGCAGTGTTCCTGTCGAGCAGTTGGTGGCTGCTTTGGTGTCTTCACAGGAGTTCGTCTGATTGCCTTCATCCTTCTTGATAGCTGGGTCTATCGTGGATTCTGCGGAGATTGATGTGTTTATCAGTATTTCCTTGATTTTATAATGTTGCATTATCGTTTATTTATTAAGATTGTTTATGCTGCTTGTGTATTTATTATGCTGCCTGTTGTTTTATTTTGCTGCTTAAATGTTTATTGCTTTGCTTTTGTGTTATGTTTTGTGCTGCTAGTTTTTATTATTATTATGCTGCCTGGTTTTTGCCCAAGTGTGTTGGTAATTTATTTTCAGTTTGTTTACTGGGCTTTAATATTTTATTGAATTATTCATTTGTAGTAATGTTCATTTTATTGTTTTTAAATTGAACCTGACTCGACTGTAAATATGTATATAACTAATTTGTAATAAACTAATATTAAGGTAACTTTTTTTGTATTTGTTCTGCTCCTCCCTCCTTTGTTTGTCACCTCTCGTCAGTCATTACAGCCCAATTGCTTGTTTATTTTGAAGAACCTGTTGATCTCGGAAAAGCGAGATTTATATACATAATACATACATACAAACAAACATTTATATATATATATATATATATATATATATATATATATATATATATATATATATATATATATATATATATAGATATATATATAGACAGAATAGATAGATATAATACAGATATAATAATATATATATATATATATATATATATATATATATATATATATATATATATATTTTTTATATATAGATAGATAGATAGATATAGATAGATAGATAGACTGACAGACAGACAGATATATATAGATATTAATAGTAAACCACAAAAAAAGTTTAAATTACAACCCAAGGCTAATCCACAACCAGAAGACCTAAAAACGCCCCCCTTTCCCCCCCACAAAACGAACACTTACGAGTAATCCTTCGCGGGGAAGGGGCAAATCACCGCCCCCCACCCCAAACCGTCCTTATCAGGCGAAGGAAATGATCCGCCATTAAAGGATACGAAGGATTCTATGAAGGATTCTCGGCCTGAATTATTGGAATCTCGCCAAAATGAAGATGACGGACGTCTCCCATGTCAAGTCCTGTTGGGGACCTAAAAGGGGGAGGGGGAGGGGGAGGGGAGGGGAGGGGAAGAGAGAGGATGGGGAGGGAGAACAGAACGAGGGGGAAGGGAAAGGAGAGGAAGAAGAGAGAGGGAGGGGGATTTTCGAAGAGGGGAGGGGAGGGGAGGGGAGGGAGGAGAAACAGAAAGAGGGAGAGGGGAGAGGGGGGAATTTACAATATGGGAGGGGAGGGGAG
>NC_089786.1:3257500-3272500 GCF_040412425.1 Macrobrachium rosenbergii
ATTACTACAACTGATTTCTAAATTATTTCAATCCCTAACTATTATTTTTAAAAAGCAGTATCACTTCTACTATTAATGCTACTACTACAAACATACTGATGTTCTACGGAAAAGCAGTTAAGGGGGATCTATGAATCTCAGGCGCGTGGACTTTCTCTTAATTTCTCTATTTAAGTTCATGTTTGTTGGTGAAGTTTTGAGTTCATATTTGTTGGTGAAGTTTTGTGCTCATGTTTGTTGGTGGAGCCTCAGGTTCATGTTTGTTGTGGTTGTGGTTTATGTTTGTTAGTGAAGTCTCCAGTTTATGTTTGTTGGTGAAGTTTTGAGTTCATATTTGTTGGTGAAGTTTTGTGCTCATGTTTGTTGGTGGAGCCTCAGGTTCATGTTTGTTGTGGTTGTGGTTTATGTTTGTTAGTGAAGTCTCCGGTTTATGTTTGTTGGTGAAGTCTCCAGTTTATGTTTGTTGGCGAAGTTTTGAGTTCATGTTTGATGGTGAAGTTTGATCTTATGTTTGTTGGTGAAGCCTCAGGTTCATGTTTGTTGTGGTTGTGATTTATGTTTGTTAGTGAAGACTCCGGTTTATGTTTGTTGGTGAAGTCTCCAGTTTATGTTTGTTGGCGAAGTTTTGAGTTCATGTTTGATGGTGAAGTTTAGATCTTATGTTTGTTGGTGAAGCCTCAGGTTCATGTTTGTTGTGGTTGTGATTTATGTTTGTTGGTGAAGCCTTAGGTTCATGTTTGTTGTGGTTGTGGTTGTCTCCAGTTTATGTTTGTTGGTGAAGTTCTGAGTTCCTGCTTGTTAGTGAAGTCTTCGGTTCATTTTTGTTGGTGAAGTTTTGAGTTCACGTTTGATGATGAAACTTTCACTTAATGTTTGTTGGTAAAGCTTTCACTAAATGCTTGCCAGTGGGTTCATGTTTGTTGGTGATGTCTCGTTTGTTAAAGTTTGTGGGTGAATCCTGTGTTGGCATTCCGTTAAGAAATTCCTTAGTAGCCTAAATATGCTATGGGAGGATTCCTGTGTTAGCACTGCTCGTAAATTTTCGAGTCAATATTCTTAGAAATAAATCTGCGTTCATATCTTTTGGAAAATATTCGTGGGTTGGCATTTGTTACTAAAATATATAATTAAGATGCTTTAGTTTTATAAAAAGATCAAACATAGTTCTCACCATCTTTGCAAAACCTAACAAAGCTAGAAAAGTTATTTCAGCTAGAAGTACTCTCTTCCATCAGATCTGGGCTAGATATTTGATTCCCTCACCCCCCATCCCTCCTAAGCAAGCCACCCAGGGCCTACCCTCCGCCTGCAGGAGGCGGCGAAGGGCGGAGGAAGGGCGGTATGCTAATGAGGAGATAATTGTCGGTCTCTCCACGGGAGACATTGCATTAACACCTAGGCGAAACATCCAATACTAATGCGAGAAGGGAATTATCACCAGTGGTCTGTTTACGGCGCTCGAACTGACACCTTTTTGTGCGGAGAGTGTCTCGTTTGCGCGGACTATTCTTTTACAGGGCGTAGAGCTCGCAACCTCATCCCATGAATCGTAAGGGCTTGGGAGAATGGGAAGAGCGGTAATGGGTTAGAATGAGGGCGGAGACGTAAAACTCTCTCTCTCTCTCTTTCTCTCTGGTGAGCTCTCTCTCTCTCTCTCTCTTATATTTATTATATATTTATTATATATTTCTTTCCAGTTTCGTTCAAAAGTTTTTCTTGCAAAATATGAGTTACAACTGTCTCTCTCTCTCTCTCTCTCTCTCTCTCTCTCTCTCTCTCTCTCTCGGAAACTTCTCTCTTTCTCTCTCTAACTTTCTCTCTCTCTTTCCCACCTCCTCTCTCTCTCGCTCTCTCATGGTCTCGCGCCCTCTGTATCTCTCTCGCTCTCTATATCACTATCTCTCTCTCTCTCTCTCTTCCTTCTATCTCTATGTCTCTCGCTCTCTGTATCACTCTCTCCCTACCTTTTTCACTCTCTGTCTTCCAATCTATCTCTCCCTCTCCACCCTCTCTCATTTCATCTGATTCTTTTTAACTTTCTGCATCTCTCTCTCTCTCTCTCTCTCTCTCTCATTCTCTTTCTCTCTCTCTCTCTCTCTCTCTCTCTCTCTTTTATCTCATTCTCTCTCTCTCTCTCTCTCTCTCTCTCTCTCTCTCAGCTAATTCCCAGGAAGAACATCAAACGTCCGGCCGTTCCCCGAGAAAGGCCGAAATGCTCTCTGGCCCTAAACATTTCTCCTGACGACCCTAAAACGGTTTCGGAGACGCCCCGCCGGAAGGCCTAAGCAGATACAAGCTCTTCCTTCTTCTTCTTTTTTTTTTTTTTTAGGCCTGGCGTTATTTTGCACGTAGGCATATAAAAAAAAAATATGGTACGTGGCTGGGCTGGAGTTTTCCCTGGTGTTCCCATTTGTTGTGTGTGTGTTTTAAAGGACGTGTGTTTTTATCTTGAAGTATATTGAATGGATATGCGTCATGGAATCTGATATATATATATATATATATATATATATATATATATATATATATATATATATATATATATATATATATTATTGATTTGGTATATATGTCTATATGAAATGAATAATGTAGTGAATGCGTTTAAATATATATAACTGAGAGAGAGAGAGAGAGAGAGAGAGAGAGAGAGAGAGAGAGAGAGAGAGAGGCGTAAGTATAAACATTGAGATGTTAATATAAAAAGATATATCTACAAGCATATTTAAACGCATACACAATACACAACATTAATCATTTTGTATATACATATGTATATCCCAAATATATATATATATATATATATATATATATATATATATATATATATATATATATATATATATATATAATATACCTGCGTGTGAGCATAACTGCATACCCGTTCATACCAGCACGCCAATGCGCAAAAAGCAATTGCGTGCATTACAAAACAATTACAAGAGACACAACAAAGCATGATAATTACAAAGCGATAATTATATATAAAGATTCTCCAACGTCCTGAACGCAATCCAAGAAGCATTGAGCATAGAGACGAAGCAATGCTCTCTCTCTCTCTCTCTCTCTCTCTCTCTTCACTGTTACATTTTGACAAGGATCTATAGTCTCTCTCTCTCTCTCTCTCACTTGAACATTATGACATGGATCTAAATTCTCTCTCTCTCTCTCTCTCTCCACTGTTACATTTTGATAAGGATCTATATTCTCTCTCTCTCTCTCTCTCTCTCTTTTGATCTGAATCTCTCTTCTCTCTCTCTCTCCACTTTTACATTTTGATAAGAATCTAAATCTCTCTCTCTCTCTCTCTCTGTTCCATTTCTCTCTCTCTCTCTCTCTCTCTCTCTCCTCCCACCATTCTGCTTAATGCAATAAATTACAGCACCAAGGAACCCTAATTCTATGTTAATATTAAATCCCCCAGTCATTTAACTACACCATGATTTATGACAGAGGAATCATTTCATGTTTCTTCATTGTTTTATTATCCATCATTTAATCTGTTTTATTTTTATTTTATTTTGGTTTGCCTTTGCGGGTGAGTAAAGACTAATATATATATATATATATATATATATATATATATATATATATATATATATATATATATATATATATATATACATAACACACACACACACACACACACACACACATATATATATATATATATATATATATATATATATATATATATATATATATATACAGAAGGCTCAACATTCCCTTGATGCGCTAACACGTGCGCGCAGATGAACCTGAATACACAGAAAGTGTCCCACAACGCACAAGATTAAGGCCCACGAGCTGTTACCCAATCATAGGATTAACATTTATCTGCTCCGAAGGTGCGTCCCTTCATTCCGAGAGTAGGCCTACATAAGCCTCCTTCTCCTTCTTTCCCGAATCACAAAATCCGGCCTAAACAGAAGATAATGCCATAGGCCACACAAGTTATCACCCCGCGCCATTACGAGGGCGCATAAAACGGGCCATTTGGCATCCAGTGATAACAGCAGTGAACGGGGATAACGGCTGTCGTTATGCCGTTCATTCTGGTAGTAGTAATGGTTACTGTTGTTGGCTCCTGCCATTACTACTCATGCTGACAGTACTAACAGTACTGTTGTCAACAACATTAATGGTAACTGTCAACAGTAGTAAACATTACAATAATAACTGTGATAACTATCTCACTTCATGTCTCATAAATAATCTAAGGGTGTCTACACTGCAGTAAAACATGTTATAAACACATGTTGGCAACTGTTACATACATATCACAAACAGGAATTCATTAAATAAAAACTGCGATAACTCATTCCAAATCTGAAAATACAAACTTAGGAGTATATCCCCTCTGCAGTAAACCATGTCATCAACACATCCGCAACTTGTTGTATACATATCACAAACAAGTAATCATTACAATAACAATAACTGCAATAACTAACTTCAGTTCTGCATACATAACTTAAGGGTGTATCCACACTGCAGTAAAACATGTCATCTACACGTTGGCAACTTAATGCATACGTATAGCAAACAGGTTGAAAACATGTTGACCGTAAGTGGAGAATGAACCTATAGATAATTTTGGATGATCGTATGTAGTGCTGATTACAACTACCATCAAGTCGTTGACTTGTATTCAACATGTTAGTGACATGTGTGGGACAAGTTGTCGACGTTTGTTTATGACACTGCCTTATAACACTAATGACAGTGGTATCGTCAACCAATTATATCTGTTAACAGAGGTTAAGAAATTACTTGAATTATGATTTATAAAGAATTACACACTGTGAATATATAAATGAATGATGTTAAATAAAAAAAAATTGTTTCAATTACTCATCTTTGAATACATAACCAAGCAGTTGAACAAACATGGTAATATGTGCCTAGATCAATTCTTATTATGCTAATCCCGTAATTAACTGGTTTACTGAAACACACAAACACACACTTATGTATATATATATATGTATGTATGTAAATGTATATATATATATATATATATATATATATATATATATATATATATATATATATATATATATATATATATATATATATATATATATAATTTAATATTTGCACACCCCCTTCCACAGGCAGCCCGAAACTCCTTTCGCCATAAAGCGATCTTGTAACACGCGGAAAATAAAACGGGTTTTTCGAAAACGCGAGTTCTCATACTCACCGCCCTCCCCCCCCACCCCCAATCTCCGGAGTCTTTAGAAAACACTGTTCCAGCGCTTATCGGCGCCGTTGGTGTCTCTCTTTCCAGCATTTAGGCCAATTCCAGGAATCCTGGAACGACTCTAACGGCCGGGGAGAAGAGGCTGGGAATGGCCTCCTCATGGCCGTTTCTAAAACAAAGTTTTCCTGTGTTTTTTCTTCTTCTTCCTTATTGGGGGGAAAGTTGAGGCGAGTGTTTCCTCTTTGTTTTTTTTTTTTTTTTTTTGGTGGGAACTTTCTCTTTTGCTTTCTTTTTAATTCGCCTTTGTTTTCTCTCTTGTTTGTGCGTTTTCTTAATATCATCTCTTGTGTCTGTGTGAAGGGTGTGATACTGTGTTGGTAATATATAAAATATGATGTATATACATATATATACTGTATATACATATGTATATGTATAAATATATACATATATATGTTATATATATATGTATACAATATATTATATAATATATATATATACAAATATGTTATATATAAATATATATATAAATGTATTATGTATGTATGTATGTATATATATACATATATATTTATATATATATATATATATATATATATATATATATATAATATATATATATATATATATAGATAGAGTATATATATACATAAATATATATATATAATATATATATATATATATATATATATATATATATATATTAAGTCTGACTTGTTTCCACTTTACAATAATTCACCATATTCACTCCACCTGTATGTTTAAAGACATATTCTCCCTCTCTCTCTCTCTCTCTCTCAAACATTCATCAATAACGTCTCTCTATCTTTCGCTACTGGACACACTATCTTTTAATTACTTACCCCCCCACCTCTCTCTCTCTCTCTCTCTCTCTCTCTCTCTCTCTCTCTCTCTCTCTCTCACTAAATCCAAACACGCATCTACATGCTGAGAGCAATCAAGGGATCACGGAAAAAACATAACTAGATTCCGGTAACCCGGAAGTGTGTGTGTATGTTTTTTTAATCAAAATAGAGAAGCATATGAAAACATTTTCCCTCTGAAGAAAAAAGTGAAACGGGATAAAGCGCAAAAATGGAATTTTTTTAGTGTAATCTTTTTCAAATTAAGGGCTGGATTATATATATATATATATATATATATATATATATATATATATATATATATATATATATATATATATATATACATATATATATATATATATAAAGAGAGAGAGAGAGAGAGAGAGAGAGAGAGAGAGAAACTAAGACTACTAATGACTTCAATTTGTATCAATGTATGGACACCAACCATGGTATTAATATTATATATATATATATATATATATATATATATATATATATATATATATATATATATATATATATATATACATTTGTTGTTTTCAAAGCACTGTGAAATAAATAAGAAGCTACATAAGGAACATGGCTGCATGCAAGAAAGGGAACTGCCAGTACGTGCTGTGGTTTCCTTCCACTAGACCAAGACTGTGTGTGTGTGTGTGTGTGTGTGTGTGTGTGTGTGTGTGTGTGTGTGTGTGTGTGTGTGTGTGTGTGTGTGTGTCCTGTAGCAAAATCAGGAAGGGCAAAAAAGAAAATATGAAACCTAAGTGTGTGTGATTGATGCCAATTTTTGTACGTGCGTATTTATTTTTTTTTTTATTGCTTTCGACGTTTTCATTTTTTAAAAGTTTTTTTGACTGCAAAAAAAAAAAAAAAAAAGAAAATATGAAATGAAATTTATGTTGTGACTGACGCCAATTTTTGTACGTGCGTAATTTTTTCATTGTTTTTTTCGTTGTCATTTTTGTTTCTGTTTTTTTTTTGTGCAAAAAATAAAAACAAGAAAATATGAAACAAAATTTATGTTGTAACTAAGGCCAATTTTTGAACGTGCGTATTTTTCTTGTCAATTTTTTTTTTTTTTTTGATGCAAAAAAATAAAATAAATGTGAAACAAAATTTATGTTCACGCCAAGGAAAAAAAAAAAAAAATATGAAACAAATGTGTATGTGTGTGACTGACGCCAATTTTTGTACAGGCGTATTTTTTCTTGTTTTCGTCATTGTAATTTTTTTTCCCCTGCGTCACGAAAAGTATAGCCTATATGATCTCTTACAACATACCTTCCGTGACCCGGACAGAGACCTTCTTGCCAAGGCTGAGAACCTATGAGCCGAATTATCCTGTAATTATTTATTTATTATTAGTTTTTCTGGCGTAAAAAAAAGGTAAAGTCGTCCTCTTAATCTCGTGAAGTCGTAAATTTTTTTCTTTAAAATCTCGTGATTATTTCTTAAGGAGGAAAATTAGTGTTTTCGTATGACAGATGATCTTTAAATGCCTGCACGGAGGAGGAGGTGGAGGAGGAGGAGGATTACATTACTTTTTTTCTGACTGTAATGGGTTAAGGGTAGGGGTGGAGGGGTGGGGATGGGTTTGGTGGGGAGGGGATGGAGTGGGCGTGGCAGAAAATGTATCCCCGTGTATGTTCTGAGACCTGATTTTGGGAGTTAAGTTTGTCAGATAATAATAATAATAATAATAATAATAATAATAATAATAATAATAATAATAATAATAATATTGTAGCAGCAACATTTTGAGGTATATACAGCTATTTTTTTAGAATTTGACAGACATCGTCAAATGAAGTTTTACATACACATTCATTGATTAAAATAATTACTCCATAGCCTAATTTTCAACAATTTCAGGCACTGTGTGAAGACGGATGGTTCACTCAAACGCAAGACTGATCTACAGTATTTATCACTGCAAAAGCGACAATTATTTCCTTGAAATACCGGAATACGCGACAGAGATATCACTACAAAAGCGACAATTATTTCCTTGAAATATCGAAATACGCGACAGATTTATCACTGCAAACGCGACAATTGTTTCCCTAAAATACCGAAATACGCGACAGATTTATCATCGGAAAAGCGACAATTATTTCCCTGAAATACCGGAATACGAGACAGATTTATCACTGCACAAGCGACAATTATTTCCCTGAAATACCAGAATACGCGACAGATTTATCACTGCAAAAGCGACAATTGTTTCCCTGAAATACCAGAATACGAGACAGATTTATCACTACAAAAGCGACAATTATTTCCTTGAAATACCGAAATACGCGACAGATTTATCACTGCAAAAGCGACAATTATTTCCCTGAAATACCGAAATACGCGACAGATTTATCACTCGGAAAAGCGACAATTATCTCCCCGCAATACCGAAATACGCGACAGATTTATCACTGCAAAAGCGACAATTATTTCCCTGAAATTACGCAAAACGCCACTGAAATATTTTAACGGTCAAGGCGACAATTATTTCCTTCGAATGACGTAATGCGCTGAATGGCAAAACAATCGGATATCAGTGTACACGTACCTCGTTTTCCAGGAAAGGAATTTCCACACTAATTTCAAAAGGGTTTTCAGTTTTTTTTAAGAAACTATATATTAGTAGAGAGCCTTCGTTTGGTCTTTTTGCTCTATAGAGACATGGAATGCAATTCTCAACCAATGAGAATTTTTTAAAATTGTTGTTTTTTACTTGTGAGTGAATATGGAATTTTTTTATTATTATTTTTACTTCTCCGAATGGGTGTGGAATCTTTTTCACTGTGCTTCGATGTTTCTCAGGTATGGAAATTCAAGATCCAAAAAAAAAAAAATTAAATGGTGCAATAGTTTTTTCTTTATTTTACTTAAACTAAGTAAGACCTTCAGAGCAAACGCTGCATTTATATATGTTATTTTCATACGAAAAAGAAAATAAAAACAAAAAACAACGAAATGGTGCCATGGAGTTTTTTTTATAATAATTACGAAGACCTTTAAGGTAACTGCTGCATAAGTTTGCCCAGTTATTTATTTTTCCAGTTAAAATTTTTGGTTTTTCTTCATGAATATATCTTTGACTGAGAACGTTCGAGAGAATTTTTATATGTAAATTTTTTCTTTGGTTAAATATAAACTTGAATATAAAAATAATAGTCTACAAATTAGATTTCATTTAGAACTATTTTTTTCCCAGAGAGAGAGAGAGAGAGAGAGAGAGAGAGAGAGAGAGAGAGAGAGAGAGAGAGAGAGAGAGATCTTGTTTAAAGTTTGAGACCTGAACGAAAGATATAAATGAGCTAAGTCATAAGGTCAGAGAGTTTTTCCTTTCTTCCTTTTCATTCACCCACATTTTCTCACGGCGGTAGGCCTCAGGCCTCCCGTTTCCATACAAGAGAAAGAAAAAGAATTCTTCCTTTTTTAGTTTTCTGTAGAAGAAAACTATTGTGCCGGCTTCGTCTGTCCGTCCGCACTTTATTCTGTCCGCACTTTATTCTGTCCACAAACTTTTATTCTGTCCGCACTTTTTCTGTCCGCACTTTTTCTGTCTGCACTTTTTTTCTGTCCGCACTTTTTTCTGTCTGCACTTTATTCTATCCGCACTTCTTTCTGTCCGCACTTTATTCTGTCTGCACTTTATTCTGTCCACACTTTATTCTGTCCACACTTTTTCTGTACGCACTTTATTCTGTCCGCACTTTTTTCTGTCCGCACTTTTTTCTGTCTGCACTTTATTCTATCCGCACTTCTTTCTGTCCGCACTTTATTCTGTCTGCACTTTTTTCTGTCCTCACTTTTTCTGTCCGCCCTCAGATCTTAACATCTACTGAGGCGAGAGGGCTGCAACTTGATTTGTTGATCATCCAGCCTCCAATCATCAAACATACCAAATTGCAGCCCCCTGGCCACAGTAGTTTTTATTTTATTTAAGTTTAAAGTTACCCATAATCGTGCTTCTGGCAACGCTATAGGACAGGCCACCACCGGGCCGTGGTACAAGTTTCACGGGCTGCGGCTCATACAGCATTATACCGAGACCACCGAATAACAGATCTATTTTCGGTGGCCTTGATTATGCACTGTAGCGGCTGTCAGAAAACTCGATTGCGCCGAAGAAACTCCGGCGCATTTTTTACCAGTTATAATATATTTTGAGACGTCAACAATTTCATTTCCTCTCTTAAATTAATTTAATTAATTTGCTTGTTAGTGAAAAATACAAAGTCCAATTTATTTTCAGTTTCTTTCGCTCCAAGGAAATAATTGTTAGTGAAAAAAATACATACTCAAGCACGAAAGCGTCTTTGTACGTCACCGTACGTACAGTACGTTCGTGCGCGTGCGTGTGCTTGTTGCGTGCACGAATGCTCCTTTTTGCTTGCCTGCCTGCTTGCTTGCATGTGAAATAATAATGTGTGTGTCGTGTTGTGAAATTGCCTTCCTCCACTGTCATCATTTCATATCTCGTTCCTCCGTGCCACTTTCGCTATTAATGTTCCTATTTATGTGTCTGTCTGTCTCTGCGAAAGGAATTCTGAAAATATGCTTAATAATTTTTCAAATATGTTTCATATTTTTTTAAAATGTGTTTAATATTTTTTTTAATACGTTTAATATTTTCTTAAAAATTATGTTTAATATTTTTTAAATGTTTAATAATTTTTTTCAAAAAATGTTTGATATTCTTTTAAAATGTGTTTAATATTTTTTTCGAATACGTTTCATATTTTCTTAAAAATATGTTTAATATATTCTTTTAAATGTTTAATATTTTTTTAATGTTTGGCGGTTTTTAAAAAAAATTTCTAATATTCTTTTAACAATTTTTAATAAATTTAAAAATTGTTTAATATTCTCAAGAAAATGTTTTTATTCTTTAAGATATGTTTAATCTTTTCTTGGAAATATGTTTAATATTTAAAAAAAAATAAGTTTGATACTTTTTAATGTTTAATAGTTTTAAAAAACTGTTAAATATCTTTTTTTAATGTTTAATATTTGTTTAAATGTTTAATATTTTTTCACAAATGTTTAATATTTTTAAAAAATGTTTAATATATTTTTTAATGTTTAATATTTTTTAAAAATGTTTAATATATTTCACAAACGTGCTTAATATTTTTTTAAATGTTAAATGTATTTCTTAAAATACGTTCAATAATTTTGAAAACATGTTCAATTTTTTTTTTTTTTTCAAATGGGTTCTATTTTACTATGATTCTGGTGAGCTTGAGAATCTGAAAATACTCCTAACCAGCCTTCCCCCTCCCTCCCTCCCCAAAAAAAAAAACTTGACCACAACCCTCGACTGAAGGATTTATTTCTGTGGTCCTTCAAGACCACTGGAGGGGTGTCAGCGGCTCTGACGAATTGGTCCCAATTCTTTTTAGGTCTGAGAGGTCCTTCCCCGTATGCAAATTAGCTGGGGCCTCGATATATATACGTTTTAGGCCTTTTTAAATGTGAAATGGTCAGCCGCTGACAGACTCTGGTTTTCGAATAATAATAATAATAATAATATTAATTATTATTATTATTATTATTATTATTATTATTATTATTATTATTATTTATATAAAAATAATTACTAGGAACTAAATAAAATTAGGTTTCCGAATACAGATATTATTATTATTATTATTATTATTATTATTATTATTATTATTATTATTATTATTATTATTATTTTAATAAAAAACAATTAAGAATAACCTAGTCAAATCTGGATTCCGAAAATACATAAATTATTATTATTATTATTATTATTATTATTATTATTATTATTATTATTATTATTATCATAACCCTTCTTACAATCTTCAAAAGTTCATACGGTCCAACTGAAGATGTATGTGTTTGTGTGTTAAAGACAGAGAGAGAGAGAGAGAGAGAGAGAGAGAGAGAGAGAGAGAGAGAGAGAGAGAGTTCACTTAATTTTCTCTACGCCTCGTAATGTTCGCTGCTGGATAACAAGGTCTGCTCATTTTTTTTTCTTTTTTTTTCAGTGTATAGATTACCAACATTCATTAAGAGAACACCTGCCCAGCTCTCATATAAAGATTCGGGTATACCTTGGCCCGCCCACCTGAAACTCCCTCTCTCTCTCTCTCTCTTTACAAACAACTCACACCTCTTAATTTTCATTTATTTCTACTGCCATCTTACATTGTTCTTCATGTTTACGTAAGCACGAACCTTAGGATAATTCTCTCTCTCTCTCTCTCTCTCTCTCTCTCTCTCTCTCTCTCTCTCTCTCTCTCTCTCTCTCCACGAACAATTACCTTAACGTTATTTATCACGTTTACAATCCCTTTTAAAATAGGCAAAGGCACTGTCCATTCCTTTTTTAAAAAAGGCAAATGCATAGTTCATTTACTTTTCAAAAGGGCAAAGGCATAGTTCATTTCCTTTTTGAAAAGGCAAAGGTACAGTCCATTCCCTTTTTGAAGAGGCAGGGGAACAGTCCATTTCCTTTTTGAAAAGGCAGGGGAACAGTCCAAACCCTTTTTGAAAAGGCAAAGGCACAGTCCAAACCCTTTTTGAAAAGGCACTGGAACAGTCCAAACCCTTTTTGAAAAGGCAAAGGCACAGTCCATTTCCTTTTTGAAAAGGCAAAAGTACAGTTCATTCCCTTTTTTCTGAAAAGGCAAAGGCACAGTCCATTTCCTTTTTGAAAAGGCAGGGGTGCAGTCCATTTCCTTCTTTAAAAGGCAGAGGAACAGTCCATACCTTATCTGAAAAGGCAAAGGCACAGTTCATTTCCTTTTTGAAAATGCAAAGGTACAGTCCATTCCCTTTTTGAAAAGGCAGGGGCACAGTCTATTCCCCTTCTGAAAGGCAAAGGCACAGTCCACTTCATTTTTGAAAAGGAAGGGGCACAGTACATACCCTTTTTGAAAAGGCAAAGGCACAGTCCATTTCCTTTTTGAAAACGCAGGGCTGCTGTCCATTTCCTTTTTTAAAAGGCAGGGGAACAGTCCACACCCTTTTTGAAAAGGCAAAGGCACAGTTCATTTCCTTTTTTGAAAATGCAAAGGTACAAGCAATGCCCTTTGTGGAAAGGCAAAGGTACAGTCCATTCCCTTTTTGAAAAGGCAGGGGCACAGTCCATACCCTTTTTGAAAAGGCAGGGGCACAGTCCATTCCATTTTTGAAAAGGCACGGGCACACTCCACATCCTTTTTGAAAAGGCAAGGCAGTCCATTTCCCTTTTGAAAAGGCAAGTGCACAGTCCATTCCCTTTTTGTAAAGGCAGGGGCACAGTCCAAACCATTTTTGAAAAGGCAAGGGCCCTGACCATTCCTTTTTTGCAAAAATACAAAGGTTCAGTCCATTCCCTTTTCGAAAAGGCAAGGACACAGTCCATTTCGTTTTATAAAACGGCAAAGGCACTATTCATTCCATTTTTAAAAAGGCAAAGGCACATTCCATTTCATTTTTGAAAAGGCAGGGGAACAGTCCATTTCCTTTTTGAAACGGCAGGGGCACAGTCCATACCCTTTTTGAAAAGGCAGGGGCACAATCCATACCATTTTTGAAAAGGCAAAGGTGTAGTCCATTCCACATATGAGAATATGTGGTAAGATGAGTGTCTAGTTTGTGTGTAAGTTACAGTACACTTTCAAAGTGCAAAGCGCAGGTGTAAATCTAACTACGTGCAAAGCACATTTATAAATCTAATTACGTGCAAAGCAGAGGTATAAATCTAACTACGTGCAAAGCACAGGTATAAATCTAACTACGTGCAAAGCACAGGTATAAATTAATTACGTGCAAAGCATATTTATAAATCTAACTACGTGCAAAGCACAGGTATAAATCTAACTACGTGCGAAGCACAGGGACATTTTTAAAACTACGTGCAAAGTACAGGCATAAATCTAACTACGTACATGGTATAAGTATAAATTTAACTTCTTGTAAAGCACAGGTATAAATACGAGTACGTGCAAAGTACGGTATAAATCTAACTACGTGCAAAGTAAAGGTATAAATTTAACCACGTATAAATCTAACTACGTGCAAAGCACAGGTGTAAATCTAACTTACTGTACGTACAATGTATAAATATAACCCTAGCTACGTGCAAAGTAAAGGTATAAATCTGACCACGTATAACTCTAACTACGTGCAAAGCACAGGTATAAATCTACGTGCAAAGTACGGGTATAAATCTAACTACGTGGAAAGTAAAGGCATAAATCTAACCACGTATAACTCTAACTACGTGCAAAGTACAGGTACAAATCTAACTACGTGTAAAGTAGGTACAAATCTAACTACGTGTAAAATAGGTATAAATCTAACTACGTGTAAAATAGGTACAAATCTAACCATAGGTAAAGTACAGGTATAAATCTAACTATAATCAAAATACAGGTATAAATACAGGTACATGCTTAAATACCGTACTAGCACAAACGCAGGTCCACACGTTCTGTACATGTACCTGATACTATTAGCACCATTATTTTAAAGACCCGACAGACAGAGATTAATCGTGCCGAGCCAACACCTACAGGCGTAACATAACGTAACAGGTCATAGCTCATAACCAAGGGGATACATTTCAAGCCACGCCCACTCCATAACCAATCCCCCACACCCCCACACATACCCTGTCATCCATCTCACACGGCCGAAAATGCTAAGCATTACATAGTCTTCTACGTAATCATTTCAAGGTCATCTGTCACAATAAAGGGTAAATTTTTTAAGCAGGTTATTTAAAAAAAAAAACTTTGCTCATACGTAAGAGATGTTAATAATCCGTTCGGTTTTTTTAGTTTTCTGTAAAAGAAACTTTTGTGACAGCTTTGTCTGTCCGTCCGCACTTTTCCTGTCCGCCCTCAGATCTTAAAAACCACCGAGGCTAGAGGGCTGCAAATTGGGATGTTGACCATCCACCCT
>NC_089786.1:3277500-3285000 GCF_040412425.1 Macrobrachium rosenbergii
GTCGCTCAGAGTTTCATCGCCGGCATTTTCAAAGGGAATTTTCACAGCGCGGTCTCTTAAATCGCCTCATTGAAAAGGCAGTCGCCCTTTTCAAATAGGGAGATAAATACCGATCGAGGCGATACCGATCATTTACCGAGCGGTAGGAGAAGACTGCTAGTTGAGTAAAAATTTACAAAAGAAAATAAATAAAGGTTCAAAGGTTGATGCCTTATCACCTTATTCAAAAGGTAAGCGTAGACTCCTTTTAACTGCTTAAATACCTCGATAATTATCTTATAAGGCAATACCGATCATATTGTAAGAGACCAAGAAATAAAAAAAAAAAAAATAAGAGAATTCAAGCGCTCTTAAACGCGCGTTTCGCAAACGCGCGTTTTACCAACCGACAACTATGTACTTCAGACGAACGTTGTAGTTACGACTCTCTCTCTTCCCCTTTCCCTCTCCTCCCGAATGGATACTTTTCCGCATCGCCGTCCGCTGTTTTTACGGGCGCGGAATGCCGGGGGTTTACAGACCGGCAATTTGGCATAGGGCGCATTAAATTCGCTTTGCAGTTTGTTCTCTCTCGGGCTCCGAGAGAGGCCAAAGGGCTAAGGCTACTAGCTAGCTGGTATAAAAGTGGTGGAATCTCTCCTTTGTTCGTCTCTCCTTTGTTCACCTCGACGCCAAGCATTTCACTACCCCTTTCCCCATTCCCCTCCCCCAACTCCTACCCCTCCCCTCAGACACACACTTTGACCGTTTCGCCTCTTAAACGTCAGGTGAATTTGTCGTTGGAGTCTCTTTTTGCAACTGGGCATCTCCGTTTTACAAGGCTTTGTTTTGTGTTTTGCGACAGAGAGAGGGGGGAGGGGGAGGGGGGGGGGCGGGAAGGGAGGGTTAGGGCTCTCTTCCGGGACAGGCCAAAAATTGTTTTTGTTGCATCGACGAGATGTCAGGTCAGTGATGCACTGCGTGCCCGTAGCGATTTGGTTTCTGTTTTAGTCTTACTGATATATGTTGATTGAAATAAAGTCGTAATACAATGGTTAATTTTCTCTCTCTCTCTCTCTCTCTCTCTCTCTCTCTCTCTCTCTCTCTCTATATATATATATATATATATATATATATATATATATATATATATATATTTTAAGAGTTTCCTTTCCGATTCTAAGCTACCATATCGGAAGAGGGTTGTTTAACATACCCATCTAAAATCTGAGTCCCACCATACTTGCACAACTACCATGCACACTATTCATCTGTTAAGTGAGGAGAACAACGATGAGTTTTGGAAAAACTTGTCTATTTCACTCCGTTTTTGCTTGTGTGTTTATGAGAGAGAGAGAGAGAGAGAGAGAGAGAGAGAGAGAGAGAGAGAGAGAGAGAGAGAGAGAGAGAGAGAGAGGGTAAAATATGAAAAAACAAGCAATGCAAAAGAAAAGATGCTTATCAAAAAAGTTAATAAAAAAATTAACAAAAGGAGCAACGGATCAATGAAAACCAAAAATAAAAAAAATAAAGCAAACATGTTGAAACTGATAAAAAACAGAATAATAAAAAAAAAAACTAAACATCACGAAAAAACCGCACTTAAACCGAGCAGCGAAAGCCGAAAACAAATGAATAATGAAGAGGCATTTCCCACAATCATTAAACCCGTTTCTTTCAAATTTCACGCCACGACCAGAAACAGCAAAGACTGCTCAGCAATCCTCTTTTAAAGAAGAGGGTAAGAAGAGTCGTGCTGTTAACAGCAGCAGCAGCAGCTGGGAGCTGTAAATTAATCAGGTCATCAACAGCGGAATCCACGTCGAATCTGGTTAGTATAATCTGGTGGTCAGTAGTATTTTGGTTAGAGGCGATAAAGCGTGAGTCACGCGTCTTGTGAGCGTGTCTGAGACACGTGAAGCGTACTTCGTTATTTGCTGGTAATGAGAGAGAGAGAGAGAGAGAGAGAGGCATTCTGGGATAATTGTAAGAATAGTTTAAACCAGAATTTATCTGAGAGAGAGAGAGAGAGAGAGAGAGAGAGAGAGAGAGAGAGAGAGAGAGAGAGAGAGAGAGAGAGAGAGAGAGAGGGGCATTCTGGGATAATTTTAAGAATAGTTCAAATCAGAATTCATCTGAGAGAGAGAGAGAGAGAGAGAGAGGGGCATTCTGAAATCATTTTAAGAATACTTCAAATCAGAATTCATCTGCGAGAGAGAGAGAGAGAGAGAGAGAGAGAGAGAGAGAGAGAGAGAGAGAGAGAGAGAGAGAGAGAGAGGAGGGGGGGTTACCTGCATCAAATTCAAAAGATTTAATCTATTACTGTTTATGAAAGAATTTATAATTTATGTAATTTATAATTCATAATTATTCATGAAGGAATCTTCATAAACAAAAGCAAAAGCAGAGACGAAAGCACAGAAGAACATAATTAGTCTTGCTGACAAGAAGACATGACATAATCAGCCATAAACCAAGGCCGCTACAACTTTGTTGAGGTTACTTTTATTTGTGAGATGGGAGGGTTTCCTCAACCTCAACCTCCTCCCACCCCTAGGACTTCCCTTCCTCCCTCCTCAGACTCCAACTCCTCCTCCTCCTCCTCTTCTTCTTCTTCTTCTTCTTCTTCCCTTCCTCCTCTTATTCTTCTTCCTCCCCCTCCTCCTCCTCCTATTCTTCCTCCTCCTCCTCCTCCACTTGAACGAGAAAGCAAGACGAATATTTCAGCATATTTTACAATGACAGCACAAGAAAATCAAGAAGAAGAAGAAGAAGAAGAAGTAGTAAGAAAGATATCATCACCATATCATCAAAACCAACACCATCGTCATCACCACCACACCTCGTCTCCGCCCACAAAGAGGGGAAGGGGGTGTGGGGAAGGGGGAGGAGGAGGATAGAGAGAGGGAGAGAGAATCTTCTCCTTCGGTGTCATGTTAATCCACCCGGACCAACTTCTAATTATCTCATAACATAAACAGCAATTTCTGTTTGTGTTTCGAAGTTCTCTTGTTCTTCTTTCGCCCCCCTTCCCCTCCCCCTCCCCCGGCCCCCTGCGGAATTCCGCGAAACGGCGGCGTCTTTTGATCAGCCTGCAAGGTTGTGGAGTAGTAGTGTTGCAGGTTGTCTGGTTGTCTAGTTTGGCTGGCGGTTCGTCCCGACTTTTGCATTAACCAAAGTAAATAAAAAGAGATGGGAAGTTTTGCTCGCACACTCCACTCCACTCCACCTCTCACTCCTTTCCTTGTCGGCCTCGGAGTGGATTAGTTGGACTTAATAATAATAATAATAATAATAATAATAATAATAATAATAATAATAATGGTGAAGAAATCCACAATGATGTCAGTAAAAATATATTATATTATATTATATTTTTTTAACTGTAAATTACATATCAGAAAATATTTCTGAATTGAAAATTAGTTACTAAAAGCCTAAGAGGCAGCCGCTGACTGCATTGCCACATTATGATTTGCAAAGGTGAATAAAACATTATATGATATATTTTGTCTATTTATGAACACCAACTAGAAAGTTACACACACACACAAAAATTTAAATATACAAAAAATAAACAAATAAAATAGACAACAAAAGAGTCATAGGCAGTTCCAAGACAGTCTCTGGTAACACCAGATAAAAACCTGGAAAATATTAAACTGTAAATCTCGAAGTTCTTAGCCACCGTTCCTATTCCTGGAGAGAACAGCTTAGAGAAACGTTCGGAAACTTTCCGAAGATCAAACAGAGAACTTTGAAACTCTAGAGACTAACTTGGAAATAAATTAGCAACAGAAGAAAATCAGTCAAATAAAAATCAAATACTTTTAGTTCAGAGCAACTGTAGGAAACTCCTTGCAAGATAGGGAGTATTTCGGCAACGAATGCAACACTGTCAATTTATGAAGAGAAATGGACAGGAATTTGAGCCAGGAATACAGAAGCGACGGGAGAGTGGACGCGGGGAGGGGAGGGGGCATCTATCACCGGAATGTCCATAAAGGGGAGGGGGGGAGGAGGAGAGGGGAATGGACACACACACCCCCCGGGGCGACCTCAGGGGTACAGAGGATCCATCCTTGAGTGCCATCCCTTGAGAGCCCTGGTGGGGAGGGGATACCCTCAGTCCCACGTGAACCCCCTCCCCTCCCCCCTTTCAATCGGGGGCATCTCCCCCCCTAAAGTACCGGCCCTGAGTACCCAAGGGGGCCCATCACTAAGCCCCCTGAAATACCAACCCAAGAAGGCCACCCCCACTCCCTTCCCCAAACCCCCATCCAGGGGGCTGATGTTCCCCTCCCTCCATACCCAGGGGATGACGGTCCCCTTCCCCCAAAACCCAGGTGGCATCACCATCCCCGAGCGACCATTTACCAGAGAGCTAAGTGACCTAAGAGCGTGAGGGGGAGGGGGAAGGGGGAGGGGGGAAGGGGGAGGGGAAGGGGGGAAGTGGGCAGTCTTATATACACTCGTCTTGCTTCGTGATCACAGTAATATAACTTCGCCAACTCAGCCAGCCACTACGCGATGCTTGCTCGTCTCTCAAATTGCCGTGTCGGACCGTGGCTCTCTCTCTCTCTCTCTCTCTCTCTCTCTCTCTCTCTCTCTCTCTCTCTCTCTCCACCTAACCAGAAACCGGGACAGTCTTTGAAGGATAAGTTACAACGTCAGGTTTTGCGCCCCGAATAGTACTGTCCTCTCTCTCTCTCTCTCTCTCTCTCTCTCTCTCTCTCTCTCTCTCTCTCTCTCTCCACCAAACCAGAAAGCGGGACAGTCTTTGAAGGATAATAAGTCACAACGTCAGGTTTGGACCAGACGAGCTTGTTACCGTCGATGAATTCATGGTATACACGTTTCGAACGGGTCTCCAGTACAAGTCTCCGAAATTCCCAGGGGGAATGGATGACGTGTTCCCCCTCCCGCCCAACCCACCACAGGGACATTTTCCATGGACCTATGCATCGGAATTTTCGTGAAATTCCCGCGACAAATGCCGGCCACCCTTTAGAGACTGACATAAAATTTGGAAGGAATCACGAAAAAATTTTTTTCCCCTTATTATTATATTATAATGTTATATTATTAAGAAGATGAACCCTATTCATATGGAACGAGGCCACCAAAGGGGCCACTGACTTGAAATTCAAGCTTCCAAAGAAAATGATGTTCATTAGGAAGTAAGAGAAGGTAAAGGGAAATATAGACTGAAGAGATAGCGCTTATTAACAAGAAAAAAATAAATTAATAAATCAATAATTAGATAAAAACGTACTAAAATGTATCAAAATAAAAACAACATACAAAGAAGCATTGAAACACATACTTACAAGGAACATCTCGAAACACCTCCTTAGACATTCGGAGGGCGACTGCGAGGTCAAAGGTCAAGATATCCATGTTTTATGAAGGGGTCCTCGCCAAGGGATCCCACTCCCCCCCACCCCCGCATACAAAATGTTATGGAGGAGCCATTACAATCCCATTCCAGAACCCACCTTCGACTATGTTTCGGTGGACACAAAGAATGTAGAAAGTGAATCTCAAATTATATTTTCTGACCTTTATGCCTCTAACCCGTTGCTGTCATAGGGGTGCTTGGAATGTAGGTTTCGACGGGTTGTCTTTGTTTACAAAGTTAATCCCGCGACGAGCGGCTTCGTGATTCATTCATCTCTCTCTCTCTCTCTCTCTCTCTCTCTCTCTCTCTCTCTCTCTCTCTCTCTCTCTCTCTCTCTCCGTGTCTTTTATTCGTATCTAATTCTCTCGCTTTCCCTCTCTATCCTTTTCATTCGTTTCTAATGCTTGCTCTCTCTCTCTCTCTCTCTCTCTCTCTCTCTCTCTCTCTCCATCCTTTTTATTCAGATATAATTTACTCTCTCTATCTTTCCCTCCCTTTTATTCTAATCTCTCTCTCTCTCTCTCTCTCTCTCTCTCTCTCTCTCTCTCTCTCTCTCTCTCTCCTTTTTATTCGCATCTAATTTATTCTCTCTATCTCTCCCTCCCTTTTATTCCAATCTCTCTCTCTCTCTCATCTCTTTTATTCGTACTAATTCTCTCTCTCCCTCTCTCTTATTCTTACCTAATTCCAAACTCACATAGATCCAACGTCACTGCTTCGAGTAACCAAATCAAATACAGACCTTCCCTACTGCAGTAGACTGGAGGCGTTGAACCAACAAGCGGCATCAAAGAGCAATGAAATTCTATACACCAACAAAACCAAAGGAAGCTTGGTTTTAAAACCTCTTTCTTCCATCTTGCTTTCCACCCTCTCCTAACAATTGATTCATAGTGCAACTGATTTGAGGTTTTCATCCCGTTCCACCTTTCAGACCTTCTACTGTCAATTTCCGTTTCAGCGTTGAATGACCTCATAGGTCCCAGTGCCTGGCCTTTGACCTTAATTCTATATTCAATTCACAACCCTACAACTGGTGTATCAGATGCTCTCTATACCCCAACTTACTCTATATCATAACCCAACCGAGATAACTCGTACATCACCATTTGCCCAAACGGCGTCTGACTTATGAATTGTCTGCCTGGCTATATCTAGGCCATTACGAATCAACTAGAACGCATTTCAAGTTCCTGGATACCCTACTACAAGGGTTGGTTAGGATCCCAAGGGCACGGGGCGTTCCGGTGACCTTAACACAGGAAGCAATTCGAAGTCGACCTAGCTCGTAATAACTGTAATCAGAGGTAGCTAAAGTTCGCGCAGTCAGGAGGGCCTTCGAAGAGGTCACCCCACGTCCTACCACCATCGTGGAGGTAATTCTCTCTCTCTCTCTCTCTCTCTCTCTCTCTCTTCTACTCGGAATCATTAGCCATACTGATGCGCAGACGGAGCAATCAAAGGAATGTCAATCTCGAATATATATATATATATATATATATATATATATATATATATATATATATATATATATATATATATATATATATATACAAAGGAAGAAATTATAAGCACTATTTACAGTAGTTTCAGAAATATGGAAAAGGGGAAATGTCTGAGAGAGAGAGAGAGAGAGAGAGAGAGAGAGAGAGAGAGAGAGAGAGAGAGAGAGAGAGAGAGGAAAAAAACCAGGTTGTTAGAGAGAGAGAGAGAGAGAGAGAGAGAGAGAGACCTTAGGTTGTTAGAGAGAGAGAGAGAGAGAGAGAGAGAGAGAGAGAGAGAGAGAGAGAGAGAGAGAGAGAGAGAGAGAGAGAGAGGAAAACCTTTTTCTCTTGTTAGAGAGAGAGAGAGAGGGAGAAAGGAGAAAATTCTGAGGCTGTTGGAGAGAGAGAGAGAGAGAGAGAGAGAGAGAGAGAGAGAGAGAGAGAGAGGGGGGGGAGCGTTTCCATGGCGACAGACAGGAGAGGAAATGAAGCTACCTGACGGCAGAGGTGGTGCCCCAGGGCACGGCGCTGAGCTCTGCTTTCTTCTTCGTCTCCTTTTCTTCTTTTTCTCTTTTCTTTTGTATTTGCCTTTGACGAGATGTGATGGACTGCTTTACTCCCTCTCTCTCTCTCTCT
>NC_089786.1:3290000-3300000 GCF_040412425.1 Macrobrachium rosenbergii
CTGGAAACATGGAAACCTGAAAAGCTGGAAACCTGAAAATCTGGAAACCTGGGAACCTGAAAACTTGGAAACTTGAAAACCTGGAAACCTGAAAACCTGGTAACCTAGAACCTGAAAACCTGAAAACCTAAAACCTGAAAAAAGCTGAAAAACTGAAACTTGACAACCTGGAAACCTGAAAACCTGAAATTCTGGAAACCTGAAAACCTAGAAACCTGAAAATCTGGAAACCTGAAAAACTTGGAAACCTGGAATCCTGGAAACCTAAAAAAACTGTAATCCTGGAAACCTGGGAACTTGAAAAACCTGGAAACTTGGAAACCTGAAAACCTGGAATCCTAGAATCCCAAACTGACTTCAGACTACGAAGTTCATTTTAAGGACTACTTGTAGAAAAAAAAAAAAAAAGTCACTGGCATCGTAAAACAAGAACTCTTTCATTGAAGGTTTTCAGAAAGACCGAACATCAGTGAACGCCTTTTTTTCTCAGGAAGGAAAAAAGAATAAAAAAAAACACCTAAAAAACAAAATGGCGGCCGTTCATTTCCACATGGCCCACCACAATATGATGTTTTATTAAGCCCTAATGAAATCTACAGTCGCTGCTAATGCTAGCGACGGAACGGAGGAGGAGGAGGAGGAGGAGGAAGATAGAGAAGAAAGAAGGGGAAAGGGAATGTTAGCTAACAGATGTAAATAAAAGCGAATGGTGGCGATGCGAATTAAGAGAAAATGAGAGAGAGAGAGAGAGAGAGAGAGGGAGGCGATGAAGAGAGAGAGAGAATGAGAGAGAGAGAGAGAGAGAGAGAGAGAGAGAGACAATACAAGACGTGGGAGAGGATGCTATAAGAATGAGGAGGAATAGGAAAAAAAATGAAACTGATAAAACTGACGAAGAGAAGTGCCAAAAGGTAATATACCGAAGGCATATGGATTGAGAGTGAAAAAGAGAAACAATGAAAAACCCATAATAAAAGCGATAAGAGCAAAATATTATAGAAAAGAAAGATAATGTGTGATAATGAAAGGATTTAGAGCCAACCACAAAAAAAGCCACATAAACATAAAAAAAAAAATTATATCAGTCAAAGAAAAAAAGGAATAAACAAAACAAGATACAAAACTGAGGAAAAATAATCAAAATACAAAACAACAACAAAGGATAACAAAAAATCACCCGAAGTCCTCTGAGGGAAGACAACCAGAGAGAGAGAGAGAGAGAGAGAGAGAGAGAGAGAGAGAGAGAGAGAGAGAGAGAATACTCTTTCTCTCACACTCCTCAGAGTGCGGGGAATGGGGTGAGAGGGTGAGGGAAAGGGGTGAGGTGAAGGGAATGGGGTGAGGGTGAGATAGAGGGGTGAGAGGTGAAGAGGGTGAAGGGAAAGGGGTGAGAGGTTGAGGGTGAGGGGGTGAAGGAGAAAGGCTGAGGGGGTGAAGCGAGAAAGAGGTGAGAGAGCGAAGGAGAGGGGTGAAGAAACGGGGTGAGGAGGAACAGGGTGAGGGGTGAAGCGGGAAAGGGGTGAAGACGAGGCAGGCAGAGGCAGGCAAGGCAGGCAGCTGGTCACTGGCGGGGATAATGTGATTTGTACATTATCGCCCCAGCGGTGCTTGTGATGATCCTCTGAGGCCCACCACAGGAGGCAGAGGGATGGCGGCTCCTCCTCCTCCTCCTCCTCCTCCTCCTTCTTCTGCTTCTTCTTTTCCAAGAGTCACAAAGTGTCTGGATCAACGGGGAATTTTTCCTACGAATTTTCTCTTTGTTTTTGTGTTTTCTTAAATTATTATTATTATTATTATTATTATTATTATTATTATTATTATTATATTATTATTATTATTATTATTATTTCTTCTTCTTCTTCAAGGATCACATACTGTCTGGATAAACAGTGAATTTTATTCAAACGATTTTATTTCTTTATATTTGTTATGTTTTCTTAAATTATTATTTCTTCTTCTTCTTCTTCTTCTTCTTCTTCTTCTTCTTCTTCTTCTTATTATTATTATTATTATTATTATTATTATTATTATTATTATTATTATTATTATTATTATTATTATTATTATTATTATTATCTCACGTACATAAAGAACGCAGTAAAAACAATGTTTGCATAAACACTTCAACGTAATGAATTAACACCACACAGAAAAAAGATAAAAACAATCCTAAAATCTTATTGTTTCCTTCTACCAAAAAAGCAATATGTTTTTCCTTCCATAACTTCGAATGTCTATCGATTAGGATGGATGAAAGTTTAAAAAACTACATCCAATACTGTATACTGTATCCCGTAATGGATTTGACTGGCTGATTTATAATTCTGTAGGATAAGTATGACTGATCTTTTAAACACACACACACATATATATATGTGTATATATGTATATGTATATGATATATATACATATACGTATATATATATAATATATACATATATATATTTATATATACATATATATATATATATATATATATATATATATATATATATATATATATATATATATATATATGCATAATGACGACTAACATAAAAACGGAAAAAAGTAAAATTATTTTATCAAACACAAAGAAAAAAAAAAAGCACAAACACAAGAACAAACACACACACAAACTGAAAACATACTTAACCTACAAAGTAGTATTTGAATTAAAAAAAAATATTCTACCTAACCAGCATTACTAAGCAAATCAGGAATTTACCATAAAAATTATGTAAAAAAAAAAAAAAATTCCTACAATTCCTATGCCGGACCAAGCAATCCTACAGACACACTCCGAGTTCCCTAGGAATCCCAAATGAAGAAGGCAGCAAAAGGAACTTCGTAAGGACTACAGATGACTGCTCCTTCTCAAGTAGCAAAAAGGGCAGTAGCCTACTATAGTCAAGGTGATAAAATCAGTGGCGCCTTTCCCGCCTCCCGGTGAGAATCATCACACTAAAATCTACCCGTTTCGATGTTCTCTTACAATGTATTGGCCCTCTTCATTTTGGGGGATGAGAGAGAGAGAGAGAGAGAGAGAGAGAGAGAGAGAGAGAGAGAGAGTATCTCTCTTCGTCAAGGTCCTACCTCCCATTTGCGATTCTCTGACGGCTTGCATAGCGACCGAGTACTGATCTCTCATGTCTACTGTGTTATCTCTCTCTCTCTCTCTCTCTCTCTCTCTCTCTCTCTCTCTCTCTCTCTCACCTATATTTTGTATGTGTATGGCCATGAGATAAAATAAATGTAGATTATTATTATTATTATTACTATTATTTTTATTATTATTATTATTATTATTATTATTATTAGGCCATGAACTGAAATAACAGTGGATTATTATTATTATTATTATTATTATTAGGCCATGAGCTGGAATAAAAGTAGATTATTAGTATTATTATTATTATTATTATTATTATTATTATTATTATTATTATTATTATTATTATTATCATTATTAGGCCATGAGCTGAAATAAAAGTAGATTATTATTATCAAGTTATTTTGATTATTATTATTATTATTATTATTACTAAAGAAGCCTCATTTGTATGCATACAAAACAACCCCACTATCAGTACAGTACTTGTACGGGTCAAACCTTATGACCTCTCCTGTAAAGGAACATTAAAATATGGTCACTGGTCAATTTGGGAGCGGCCAACCACTCAGCTGATGGCCAAATATGGAGAAAAAACATCCTTCTCATTTTTATATTTTTTCATTATAAGCTGATTAGTTTTTCTTCGTTGCTGTTTCAATAAGAATGACTAAAAACTACTGAGTTAGAGAGAGAGAGAGAGAGAGAGAGAGAGAGAGAGAGAGAGAGAGAGAGAGAGAGAGAGAGAGGTTTAAGTGCATGATAGACAGTATATGTCAAGACAAGGGAAATGAGAGAGAGAGAGAGAGAGAGAGAGAGAGAGAGAAGAGAGAGAGAGAGAGAGAGTTTAAGTGCATGATAGACAGTATATGTCAAGACAAGGGAAATGAGAGAGAGAGAGAGAGAGAGAGAGAGAGAGAGAGAGAGAGAGAGAGAGAGAGAGAGAGAGAGAGAGAGGGTTTAAGTGCATGATAGACAGTATATGTCAAGACAAGAAATGAGAGATGAGAGAGAGAGAGAGAGAGAGAGAGAGAGAGAGAGAGAGAGAGAGAGAGAGGTTTAAGATGATAGACAGTATATGTCAGAGACAAGAGAGAGAGAGAGAGAGAGAGAGAGAGAGAGAGAGAGAGAGAGAGAGAGAGAGAGATAAAATGCATGTGATAGTATATGACAAGAGAAAGGAAATTAGAGAGAGAGAGAGAGAGAGAGAGAGAGAGAGAGAGAGAGAGAGAGAGAGAGAGAGATTCCACCTCAACCCCTCATCGCCCAAAGAAAGCAATATAATAATAATCTAGCAACGGAGAGAGAGAGAGAGAGAGAGAGAGAGAGAGAGAGAGAGAGAGAGAGAGAGAGAGAGAGAGAGAAAAAATGCATGTGATAGTATATGACAAGAGAAAGGAAATTAGAGAGAGAGAGAGAGAGAGAGAGAGAGAGAGAGAGAGAGAGAGATTCCACCTCAATCCCTCATCGCCCAAAGAAAGCAATATAATAATAATCTAGCAACGGAGAGAGAGAGAGAGAGAGATTCCACCTCGACCCCCTCATCGCCCAAAGAAGGTAATACATCATAATAATCTCGGCACGGAATCTCGCGTACACGATCCCGCTGCCAAAACAAACCCGCAGAATTTAGCTGGCGAACTCGCAAACAAGTAATCCCCGGTAATCCCCAGGTAATTCTCCGGTAATCTCTGCTGATACGCCTTGATCCGAGGAATGAAACCCCTTCTCTAGCTATCTGCTGGTTACTTAAAGAGACGATTAAGCCATTTCGATGGAGTTCTGACGTTTGAGATAAAAATTGTTATGCTGATTAGGGCACGGGCCTAAGTAATCGCAGGTAGGTGGTGATTAGATAAGTCGGTATTTAATCTGTAGGGGTGAACAGTAAGTGCTTAGGATAACATCAGCCCAAAGTAAGCACTAATAATAATAATAATAATAATAATAATAATAATAATAATAATAATAATAATATTATTATTATTATTATTATTATTATTATCGTTTATCCTCTAAAGGAAATAAAGCTAAGATACTGTACTATTATTATTATTATTATTATTATTATTATTATTATTATTATTATTAGCGAATAAGCAATAAACAGTCGAATAAATTGCCTTACACAAAATCCTTCGCAAATATACATCATAAAAAATGTAACGTGTCGATTAAATTCCTAAAAAAAAGGTACATAAATTCAAATAAATAAATTGCACCAACCAAATATTAAAAAAAACATATTTAGAAAACTGTCAAGTCGAATAAATCATCTGACACAAACATTCACGAATATCAAGCAGCATAAATCCCCATGAAAAGAAATATAAATAAGAATAAATGAAATAAATAAGAATAAAACAAATATATGAAAGTAAATCACCTTAGTAAATAGCCAAATTAACCACAGCACAAAATACACGTAGAATAAAACCCATCGAGCTCACATCGGTTAATTAGTCACTTTGCCCTTCTCCCAAACTGCTTCTAAAATTGGGGGAAGGGAGAAGGGGGAAGGGGAGAGGTGTGAGGGGAGGGAAGGGGACCAACGCCCCCTTAACTACCACAACGACCATTCCGCGAGTTCAACAAGCCGCGAATCGACTCAATTACTGCATGGTCCTTATTCGCCTCTTACATGCCAAGCATTTCTGCCGTTGGGGGGGGGGAGAGGAGAGAAGGAGGGAGAGGGAAGGAAGGTGAAATTCCTTCTCCTTCGTTAGTATGTCCTCGTTTGTTTCCACATAGCTTTAGGGGCCGAAAACTAGCACTGGAAAAAAATTAACAGCAATAATAATGTTAATAACAATATATTAATAACTGGGAAGATTGTTATGATGATACTGATGGTGGCGATGGTACTAGTGATTCTGATAACGGTGAGTGTAGTAGTAGTTAGTAGTAGTAGCAGTAGTAGTAGAAGTAGTATTCATCATCACTATCATTAAATACTTACATCTGCCACTAAATCTGGAACCTGTCAGTCAATCAGAACAAAGTAACATTTTCCTATACAGCTTTCCTAGACAATTCTCCTCCCACCTTTCAGTACACTAACTCTCTGTAATTAACTATTCACTAAAGATGACAGCTAATCACGACAACAAACAACTGTCAACTACCAACAAGGTACACAATCCACAGCTTGAGTCAACATAGGCACAATGGGAGTCTAAGTAAAGCTGCTCATATTTTCTTGCCCGGCCCAGAATATTGAGCGAGAGTTCTTTGGCTGTGAGTTTTTTCTTTATTTCCAGAATATAATCTACATTAAAAGTAGGTAGCAAATACTCTCTACTATTACCCAGACTGAGAAAAAACAAGTAATAAATGCGCAGAAGTTTCTTCGGTACAATCGATTTTTCTGTACAACCGCTACAGCGTACAACCAAGGTTACCGAAAATAGATCTATTTTTCGGGTGGTCTCCGTTTAATGCTGTTTGAGCCACGGCCCGTGAAACTTTAACCAAGGCCCGGTGGTGGCCTCTCCTATATCGTTGCCAGAAGCACGATTATGGATAACTTTAACCTTAAATAAAATAAAAACTACTGAGGCTAGAGGACTGCAATTTGGTATGTTTGATGACTGGAGGGTGGATGATCGCCATACCAATTTGCAGCCTCCTAGCCTCAGCAGTTTTTAAGATTTGCGGGCGGACAGAGAAAGTGCGGACGGAGAGACAAAGCCGGCACAATAGTTTTCTTTTACAGAAAACTAAAATCCGACTTACAAAGACATGAAATTAATACAGAAACCCAACCACAATACACACAACAATAAAAGTTGATGGTAGATTCATTCTTTTAAAACAAATACTGAAAGAAAAAACACGCTAAAAACAACTCATAAATATATAAAAACAAACAAAAACCCGCGACACCATAAGAGAATACAAAAAACAAGACTGAACAACTACGTAAATATAAAAACCCAACCAGAATGCATTCTAAATAGTATAGATTATCTTTACTTTAACAAAACTGAAAGAAAAAACACACTAAAAACTGCATAAACATATAAACCACAAAACACTTCGTTACAATTCTCCCTTTCGTACACACATACACACAAATATACACTTCCCCAATACACACACAAAAAAAAAAAAACACAAAAAACATACACACCACTGACCTACTACACTATACTATAGTTCTATAAGGCTGTACGCCGGGCAGTAAAAAGAGCTGTTAATTCTGACGTACACCTGTAATTCCGCGTCTGAAATCAACCTGAAACCGGGAGAGGATATAAAGGCTTAGACGAGAAAAGGTACATCGCCACACGGCGACTTAATTAGAAGTCTCGCTCCCTCTCTCTCTCTCTCTCTCTCTGTAGGGGATTTTCTGTTGTGGTTGTGGATGTATTTGTAGAAGTAATTTTAGCTGAGAATCTTACGAATGGTTTCATCACTGTGGGGTGAGGATTACCTCGTTGAGGCCCTCCCCGCATTTTAAAGGAGTAATGAACGCACGCTTCTATTGTTCTCCCTATCTCCATATTAACTGCGACCCACAACAGTCAACAAACCACTAGATTTCTAATTCATTACTTAACTCAACAGAGGCATACGGGATTTTAAGGAAAGCGCTACTTCGTTCCTCCTTATCCGGTTCGAGAGAGAGAGAGAGAGAGAGAGAGAGAGAGAGAGAGAGAGAGAGAGAGAGAGAGAGAATGCCAACACTTATCTAGCAGAAATGCCGAGGGAATCTTAGAGGCATTTAAAGGCAATAAAATCAATCCTGAAGATATAATCGTGATTATAAAAAACAACTCAACGGTACCAGCCTTAATAAAAAAGAAAGTAATTTCTGTAATAAAACGATCAATAAAACTATTGTTTATATCAATAGTTTTATTGGTATAAACAGTTTTATTGACAGTAATAAATAGTATGTAAACTCAATACTATAAATCTGCCTCCTCTCTCCTTCCCAGGAAGTGTTTCAGATAGAATGAGGTTGCTGTCCCCACGACCCTTCTTTGCCCTGGCTGCGGCCCACAACAGTCGACGAACTCTACGTACGCAATTTACTAAGAATATAATGGGATGTGTATCCCCTTTATTTTCCTGTGTGTAACATAATAAATAAAGTTTACGTTTAACTACAGTACAAAAATATTCGTTCACATTAATATTTTTATCTGCTCTAGGATACTTAAGGGTACTGAATTGCCAGTTCCGTCGGCATCCGCGGTTAGAAGCAAGCCACACGTGTAAATGATATTGACAAATGAAAGAACCTTGGCACATTAAAAGCTACCCTCCCCCCCTCCACAAAAACCACCTTCTGGCCCCGGGGGGTCCTCTACCCCTCACTAACCGCCCCCGCCATAGTGTGCCCAAAAGGGACCTCCATTACACTTAGAGAGTGCCCGAAAGATGCCCCATGGCCAGATACCATCTCACCTGGTCGCTGGCTTCTACCTATAAACGTCTGACATAAAACCCATCTCTGTTATTTGGAGACAAAAAATAAAAATAAAAAGAAGGGCTTTCGTGTTTCTTTCGAGTGTAAATCATCTTCATGGTGTGGGTTTATTGCTCGAGTCCAGATAATGGGGATTACGACGGTTTTAAGATAAAATAATAGAAGAAGAAGAAGAAGAAGAAGAAGAAGAAGAAGAAGAAGAAGAAGAAGAAGAAGAAGAAGAAGAAGACGGAGAAGAAGGGGAGGAAGCAGAAGAAGACGGAGGGGAAGAAGAGATGAAGAAGGGGAGGAGGAGGAGGAAGAAGAAGAAGAAGAAGAAGAAGGAGGGAAGAAGAAGGGGAGGAGAAGAAGTAGAAGAAGAAGGAGAAGAAGGGGGAGGAGGAAGAAGAAGAAGAAGGGGGAGAAGAAGAAGAAGATGAAGAAGAAGGGGAAGAAGGGGGGAGGAGGAGGAGGAGGAAGAAGAATAAGAAGAGGAAGCAGCAGAAGAAGAAGAAGAAGAAGAAGAAGAAGAAGAAGAAGAAGAAGAAGAAGAAGAAGAAGAAGAAGAAAAAAAAAACACATCGCCACCAGAAAGGATTTTGGAGCTAGAAACAGCCGCCAGCTCGGAGAGACAAGAAAAATATCGTCTTAATGTTTTAGCACTTGGAGCGTGACAATGCCTCATCCATTCTGGTCATTATTTAAATGGACGATGCGAAAGGGCTTTTTCCCTGAGAGAGAGAGAGAGAGAGAGAGAGAGAGAGAGAGATGGGTTTCTCAATGCATGCACTACAAAAGTTATCAGCAAAAATTTCGGTCTTGGAGTGAGAAAAATCTAGAGTGCCAAACATTAACAGTTTTATAAATTGAGAGTTTTATTCCTGCAAATTTCTAAAAATTCCAAATGAGATTTCTTTAGAGACTGTAAATGTAAAAAAAAATTCAAATTTGAAACACCTGAATTGTTTTTAAGGAATACGCAAGACAAAAATTTCTTTAGAGATTGTAAATGTAAAAAAATTTCAAATTCGATAAACCTGAATTGTTTTTAAGGAAAAGGCAAAACAATAACACAATTCTACAGAGAGAGAGAGAGAGAGAGAGAGAGAGAGAGAGAGAGAGAGAGAGAGATGTATCGCCTAAGATTTGACATTCGCACAATTCCCCCACAATCGACCAATCATATTCCACCATCCAGAGTCAGTGCAATTTCATAATTAGTGTTCCACCAGGCGCTCTCTCTCTCTCTCTCTCTCTCTCCCCTCCCATTCATAAGCCGCGATGTGTAAATGGAGTGAGTCACGATATTAGCCAATCATTTATGAAAATATCAAAAGGATTCGTTCTGCCATTCGAGGATAACCTCTTGATTTAATTACGTGGTATCAAGTTGACAAGAGGTTTGGGTTTTTCTAATCAATGACTCTTAAGCTAAGAGTCCTTAGATATATTTAAGTTGAGATTTCATAGACATATTAATTGGGTGGTTTTTA
>NC_089786.1:3305000-3307500 GCF_040412425.1 Macrobrachium rosenbergii
GCCACTAGCATGCGCATGCTTAACCGCGCATCAACAAAAAGAACACGCGAGCCCCCAAAATAAAACGTCAAAATAAAAACACCGACAAACGCAAAGTCACGCCCACACGGGGCGAGACCCCGATAATCATCGCCCAATTTCCATAGGTGAGCGGAATGCCCCCACAGCGGAGACTCACCTGTATATAATTTATATATTTCGCCAATGGCCCGCGGGGGCCATGGTGTTTTCAGAGGCCACAGGTATGGAAATTTCCCCTTTCTTGTGGGGATATTGGAGGCAAACAGGTCTGGAGAGAGTTTGAGGTGTCAAAAAGGACTGGTATAATACGTGGATGGGGTCGGGGGTATCCTGTGGGATGATGGTAAGTCTTAATGGGTATGTTGTTGTTTTCTTTCAGATTTGGTTATGGGAGGAACAGTTTTTAATATATTTATAGATGTATTAACACTACATGTACATACTCTAATATACATATACATATATATAATACATATATATACGGTATACAATATATATATATATATATACATATACATAATTAAAATGCAAACCTACTTATGGGAGGAACCACTTTGAATATTAGTATACGAGTATTTATATATGTAAATGCATAAACGTAATATACACAGAAACACATACATACATACATAAATACACACACACACGTATATATATGTATACATAGTTATGGGAGGAACACACATACACTACTACATACACATACACATATATATCAAAGTACAAATTAACGAAAAATACAGCAAATGCTTGCACGTATCATACAAAAAAAAAAACACACACACACACACGCATACAAGCACACGTCCAAAATCTACAGCCGACGACCAAAACACCATGTACGTACAAATGACATCCGCAAAAGCACGACGCGTGAATAAGACCTTACTGGAATTACAGAAGCGGCGGCAGCCAGGCACTGGATTGCAACACGTGCATTACGTGCCACGACACATGCACGTAAAACTCCGGAACGCACGCACAAAGCATTCCTGAGAGCCGGCATAACGTATGCATTTGCAAAGAGCGGATAACATTCACTGCATATTGCATGCCTGCACAGGACGTATTGTCCCACTAAATGTCTACAATAAATGATTTTGTGTGCGGTTATGTACATGTGTACGTGTGAAACCAAACGGTCGAAGAGTTTTACGTACACGCGTGCACACACACTAATATATATATATATATATATATATATATATATATATATATATATATATATATATATATATATATATATATATATATATATATATATATATATATATATATATATATATTTATATATATATATATATATATATATATATATATATATATATATATATATACAGTATGTATATATATACATATTATATCATATATGTATGTATATACATATATATATATATATATAATATATATATATATATATATATATATATATATATATATATATATATATATATATATATATATATATATATATTACTGCTTCAGTATATCAGAGGATTATGGTTTTATATATCTTCTTCTTCTTTTTTCTTTTAACATGCATATATGTATTATACATATATATACATATATATATATATATATATATATATATATATGTGTATATATATACATATATACATACATATATATATATACACAATACCTACAATGTAACTGAATTAATACTCTATGCACACACAAACGCCCAAACAGGTGACAAAAGCACAACACTCACAAACTAACGCATACACCCGCCCTACCTACACCCCCCCGACACAAACACAAAAACACACAACCACACAAACACCCAAACAAAAAACCGAGCGCAGAGAGAGAGACCTCTCGAACCAAACTCTCATTATCAGCAACGTGTAGCTCTCGTGATTTGCACAGATATTCTTCAGGCAGCCATCTGGCTGTATTTTGGAGGTGTTGGCTAGACCACACCGCTCTCTCGGGCTATTTATAAAAAGGACAACGGGAGTTTGTCCTTCCGTTGCATTTTGCTACAGAACCCTGCATATCAAATGTGCCTTTGAAAATGATTAATTTCACTCCTAACTATTTCTGCATTGAGCTTCCGTGTCCTAAGGTTTTTATTTTGCTACAGAACGATGCATATTAATTTTTTCCTTGGAAAAAAATTAATTATTCGTTTCACTCGTGAATGATTCTACACTGGTTTTCATATTCTTAAGCCCTTGCAATCTTCATTTACTGCAGGTGGGATAAAACTCGATTTGTAAAATACATTCTTACAAAAATGTCAGGTCAGGTTAACATCAACAATAATGAAATTTCTTTCTACATGCAAGCTTATACATTTCGTGTTGAAAGACAGAATCTTATTTTTCAAAATATCAGTTTAATTATGTGGAAATATAAATGAAAAAAAAAACTAACACCAAAAGGTATTAGCCTACATCATATCTCGGAAACTTTTTTACGCAGTATAAAAATATTCCCAGGAATTTATATAGTTCTTTTTTAACATTTT
>NC_089786.1:3312500-3320000 GCF_040412425.1 Macrobrachium rosenbergii
CAAAATAACTATAAGAGCGGCAGACAGCTATGCATCAAAATATTCAAATCGAGTCGAAACAGCGCGTACACAGACGGCATTTACGCGCGTATAAGGTAAGCACAAACAAATGTAAATGTATGCAAATGAGTCTGCAGTACTGGAGGACTCTCGGAAGTTTTTTTTTCCTCTCTTCATGAAGTGTGTGCCCGTCCGTGGACAGAAAAGGGTGCACAGACAGCCCCGAATGTTGCAAATGGGTTGCTGATAGACGTCAGCTATAATTTTGGGGTCGGGGAAGGAATACGTGTAAGTGTATGTAGGCTACTCTCTCTCTCTCTCTGTAAATATATATACAGCATATATATTTATACGCATACTGTATATACGTATGTCTGTGTATGTGTAGACAAAAAAATATAGACAAGATATATAAATAATTTATATATATATATATATATATATATATATATATATATATAAATATATATCTACATCTTATTCTATTGGACATCTCTCTCTCTCTCTGTCTCTCTCTCTCTCATTCTATATATATATATATATATATATATATATATATATATATATATATATATATATATATATATATATATATATATATATGTATATATATATAATATATATATATATAAATATACATGTATATATATATATATATATATATATATATATATATATATATATATATATATATATATATATATATATTCACACCTCCTGCCCGTTCAAACTAAATGCACACACAAACCCTATATAAATATAAATATATAGATACACAACCCCGCCCCTACTCTTCCGGCACACCAACCCCCCCCACCACAACCCGACGGAGTCTGGACGACGCATAGGGCGTCAATCGCCCTTCTTATGCACACCTCCTATAAATATCTGAGAGAGGGTGGGGACGCCGCGCCGTCACTCTTCGCTGATGACTTTTGAAAGATGGAGCCAATCGACTGCATTCAAGTTTCTCACCCACAAAAAGTGAAGAAGAAAAAATAGTAATAAAGGAGGAGGAGGAGGACTAGGAGACTGAAAAGAAGAAGAAGAAGAAGAAGAACTAGGACACTGAGAAGAAGAAAAAAAAAAGAAGAAGAAGGAGCAGAAGGAGAAGAACTAGGAGACTGAGAAGAAGAAGAAGAAGAAGGAACAGAAGGAGAAGAACTAAGAGGTTGAGAAGAAGAAGAAGAAGAAGAAGAAGAAAGGAGAAGAACTAAGAGGTTGAGGAGGAAGAGGAGACCAGAAGAAGAAGAAGAAGAAGAAGAGGAGGAGGAGGAGGAGGAGGAGGAGACCAAGAAGAAGAGTAAGAAGAAGAAGAAGAAGAAGAAGAAGAAGAAGAAGAAGAAGAAGAAGAAGTATGAGATTGGGGAGAAAAAATTCTACGCCTCCGTATGATTTGACGAGATGAACTTGCAGTTCAGGTCGTATATTTTCTTTTTTTTTTTCTTTTTTTTTATCTTTTATTAAAAAAAAAATTTTTTTTTGCATTACAAGTTCAATGAAGTGCCTGATTGCATTCAAAGTTAGGTATGGTTAACCGGTTATACAAATAGATACGCCCGACCGCGTATACACAAATTATATTCATATATATAAAACTACATTTATCTGTGTCAATTTCCTCTCTCTCTTTCTCTCTCTCTCTCTCTCTATGACCCTCCCAGCCCTGAGGCATGACACTGCTTGTACATCTCACAAATGTGTTGTAAAAACGGTGAGCAATCAGCCGTAAGGACATGCTTAGAGCAGCCCTCCGGAAACCACTTCTGTGGATGCCTTGTAATCTCAGAGAGAGAGAGAGAGAGAGAGAGAGAGAGAGAGAGAGAGAGAGAGAGAGAGAGAGAGAGAGAGAGAGAGAGAGATTATGAAAAATGAAGGAAGATTTATACCTTAAGAAAGAACATTTATAGAAACCTTAAGAAAATGTAATCTGGGAAGTAAATATAATAAAGGAAGTAAATGTAATCTGGAAAGTAAATGTAATCTGGAAAATAAGTGTAATCTAGGAAATGCATGTAATTTGGAATATACAAATCAAATATAATCTACAATGTAGATGAAACCTGGACAGTAAACGTAATCTTGAAAGTAAATATAATTTATAAAGTAAGTGTAATCAGGAAAGTTAATGTAATCGAAAAGTAAATGTAATCTAAGAAGTAAATGTAATGTATATTCATCACTTGGGTGAAAATAAATCAAGAAACTTAACTTACATTCAGTACCTCAAGAAATTCAAGGGAATGTTGCGTACCTGAAAGGAAATAAATAAAAACTATTAAAATTATATAAAAAATAAACATATATCATATTAATAATAATATATATATATATATATATATATATATATATATATATATATATATATATATATATATATATAATCAACAGAAAGTTTTATTTTTAAATTTTAAAAGAAAAACTAAACAAAAAGACAATGATAATTAACTGACAATCTTCAAACACCACAAAAACGAATACCACAATTATTTGAAGCTTCAAATAACTGAAAATAAACCTTAAAAAACAACTAAGAAATAAACGCCTAAACTAATCAGAATATAGGATGAAAACAAAGCAAAGAATATATATATAAAAACCAACGCAAACAATAGCACTAATTAAAAATCTCCATAAACACGAGGAATAATAACAGGATGATTTCCAACTCTTCAGAGAAAGTGATATACAACTTGAGTTAATGGATAGCATACGCCCCTGGTCAAGAGAGCGTTAATTACCCTGCTTAAATGGGGGGCGGTGTCTCCCTGCCATCTCTTGGGACTACTGGCTCCTCCTACCACTAAATGCCCGTAGCCGTTGTCCGCGTGGGAGGGCTTGGAAGATGGTTATCAGGATAAGGTGATTTGGTGCATGTTGTGGGTTTCAATGGGTTGATGTTTGGTGATAATGTTTTGTGTGTGTGTGTGTGTGTGTGTCTCTCTCTCTCTCTCTCTCTCTATGTAATAACCATTTTTAATGGAATAAAAAATTTTTTCGACTCTCTCTCTCTATCCCTTATGTAATAACCATTTTTATTGGAATAAAGAATTTTTTCGACTCTCTCTCTCTCTCTCTCTCTCTCTCTCTCTCTCTCTCTCTCTCTCTCTCTCTCTCTCTCTCCTCTCTCCCTTGTAATAACCATCATATCGGAATAAAGAATTTTTCGATTCTCTTCTCTCTCTCTCTCTCTCTCTCTCTCTCTCTCTCTCTCTCTCTCTCTCTCTCTCTCGTATGTAATAACCATTTTTAATGGAATAAAGAATTTTTCGACTCTCTCTCTCTCTCTCTCTCAATTCGTTGGACAGTTTAATACGAAAGAAAATATTTCAATAAATAATAAATTCTCATTATATCAATTACAGGCAATGAGGCAGACTGAACTTATTAATTAGTGAAGTCTCTCTCTCTCTCTCTCTCTCAATATATTCCAATAGATTCTCAAATGTAATCATTAATTTCCAGTCCCTTCAGATATAAGCAATGCATTGACATTTATGTAGTAGACTGAACCATCGATTATGTTGCGTCTCTCTCTCTCTCTCTCTCTCTCTCTCTCTCTCTCTCTCTCTCTCTCTCGATCACGAAAGCCCAGCGAGGATCGAATAGATTCTCTCGAAGATAATAATCAATTTATCAACTCGTACATAGCAATCGGCGTCGAAAAATATAGCGCGCCCGAGAACCCAATAAAACCCAAGAGAACCCAATCTCCGTCCCGACCCACATTAGGGATGATGATGATGGTGAACCCAGCAAGAGGAATAATAAAAAATAATAATAAGAAAAGGGTCGTAAAGTAGATGAAAGCATACCAAAATGGGCACACATTGCTTATTCATTATGGACCAGATATGCTGGGTTTACTGTGCACTGGCTATTTCCTTTCGTCCAAGGTTTTAATGAGCAGACAATGGTTCCAAGGATACCTTGACGTCAGGGGAGGATATCATGACTTCAGGGGAGGATATCTCATGACTTCAGAGGAAGATATTGTATATCTTGACTTCATGGGAAGATACTGGATATTTTGACTTCAGAGGAAGATACTGGATATTTTGACTTCACAGGAGGATATCATGACTTCACGGGAGGATATCTTGACTTCAGATGAAGATATTGTATATCTTGACTTCAGAAGAGGATGTCATGACTTCAGGGAAGGATATCATGACTTCAAAGGAGGATATCTCATGCCTTCAGATGAGGATATCTCACAACTTCAGGGGAGGATATAATGACTTCAGAGAAGGATATCTTGACTTCAGAGGAGGATATCTTGACTTCAGAGGAGGCTATCGCATGACATCAGAGAAGGATATTGGATATACTGATTTCAGAGGAGGATATCATGACTTCAGGGGAGGATATCTTGACTTCAGAAGAGGATACCACAACTTCAGGGGATACTGGATATCTTAATTTCATAAGAGGATATCATGACTTTAGATGAAGATATCATGACTTCAGAGGAGGATATCTTGATTTCAAAGGAGGATATCTTGACTTCAGAGGAGGATATCATGACTTCAGGGGGGCATTGGATATCTTAATTTCATAAGAGGATATCATGACTTTACGGGAGGATATCTTGAACCCAAAGGAGGATATCATGACTTCAGAGGATATAAGCCTTGACGGGTTACTGTCGGAAGGTGACCCGAGGAAAGGTTTTATTTGACTCGCGTCGAATACCTGTGAGCAAGTTGCTCGCCTCTCAGGCGTAAATCTTGTAGGTGATGCGAGAGAGAGAGAGAGAGAGAGAGAGAGAGAGAGAATAAGGAACTGACAATGAGAAAATGAGACCTGATGTAAGTATTATTTAGAGAGAGAGAGAGAGAGAGAGAGAGAGAGAGAGAGAGAGAGAGAGAGAGATTTAGAATAAGAGAACAGGAGACCTGATGTAAAAATTATATGAGAGAATAAGAGAGGAACTGACAATGAGAAAATGAGACCTGATGTAAATATTATTTAGAGAGAGAGAGAGAGAGAGAGAGAGAGAGAGAGAGAGAGTGAGAACAGGAGACCTGATGTAAAAATTATATGAGAGAGAGAGAGAGAGAGAGAGAAGAAACATTCAGGGCGTACGGCCGAGAGCGAAACACTGGGTGCAGGGATCATAACCGTGGGCGGCGAGAAGTTTTTATGGGGCGGAGGCATAATATGCGGGCGTAACAATCTGGTTCGGGACATCAGGTAAGCGAGACGCGGGTGGAGTCACCTGTGGGCTTTACATTAGAGCAATAAACGCCTTGTCTCTGGAACTCTTTGCCTACTGAAACCTCCAATATAATTTTCCTAAATATTCCGTTTCACCATAAAGACTCAGGGGGTATGGTTTGGTTGGGGGTGGAGGGGAGGGGGTGAGGAGATATGGGAATGTGCTGCGGGTAGGGGTATGGGTAAGGGTGGAGGGGAAGAAGGTAGTGGTGGTACTCGGTGACCACTGAATAAAAAGTCTGATTTTTGGTGCCCACTGAATAAAATAAAAGTCTGACTGTTAGTGCCCGCTGAAAAAATTAAATAAAAGTCTGATTTTTGGTGCCTACTGAATAAAATAAAAGTCTGATTTTTGGTTCCCACTGGATAAAATACAATAAGTCAGATATCTGGTACCCACTGAATAAATAAAAGTGTACGTGTATTCGTGGCCAGCAAATGCAATAATTTTTTTCTTAAAAGCCCGGTACCTATCGGTAACTAAAAGTGTAAGTGCACTGGTACCCACTAAATGCAATAAATTTCTTTTCTTAAAAGATCGGTTCTAAAAGTTGGTTCCTAAATGCCAAAAAAAAAATGTGTAAAATTATAAATGCCCTCTAAATGCAAAAATTACTTTTTGAAAAGATCGGTACCTATTGGTTCCTAAAAGTAAATGTGTACTGGTACCCACTAAATAAAAAAAAAAAAAATAATTAAAATGTATAAGTGTACTGGTACCAACCAAATACAATAAATTTCTTTATTAAAGGTTCGGTACCTATCGGTGCCTAAAAATACTTCTCTTGAGATTAAAAACTTATTCAGTTTCACAATAAAATCTACAGGAGTGAGAACAGTTCATCAATGGTCACACTGATACCCACGGGTACCAATACCCACTCGATGCCACAGATGTTCCCCCTTCCCCAGAGGAGCCAGGCGTCGAGGGGAATATCAATTTGACAGTTGATATCCCTCTCCCCAAATCCCCTTCCCAACTTCCCCAAAAAAAAAAATTGCTATAAAAAACACCGAAGCTTCGACAGTTGTGGAGGCTGAAAAAATATGAAAGCTCTTGCAAAATATAAAGTGATAAAAAAATGGCCTGTGGGAAGTCTATCAGGAAACTCAATAACGTCGGGAAATAAATAAAGGTACAGATAAACAAAAATAAAAAAACAAATAAAGAAAAAAATACAAATAAATAAAATGAAATAGAGAGACCTCTGGAGTGGCTATCCGCAAACCCAATATAACTCGAGGAACGTGTCCGGAGGATGGACCCTGTTCCCCTTCCCCTCCCCAAAAAAATTCTCAACCCCTCCCCCCAGATACACAACCTAAACCAGCACCCACCCTTTCCCAGTCCTCGCCCCTTCCACCTACCACTACCCTCAAAAGAAAATATTCTCCCTGACAATCATCTATCCCCCTACCCCCTACCCCTGGATAAAAATCTCTCCCAACTACTCATCTCCCCTTCCCCTCCTACCTCCCTCCCTCCCTCCCCCTACCCACATACACTGACACCAAACCGGCCACTCCCCCCCTCAAAAAAAATCTCCCAACCAACAACACCCTCGTAGATATTTTTTCGTTTTTTTTTTTCTTTTCATTAAGACCAAACGACACGCTACCCGGACAGTGAATGCGACTCTTGTCTTACTGTCACAAAAACACACACACAAACACACACAAAGCGTATCAGTGGGGGCCATAAAAAACAATAAAATATCCATACACACAACAACTTTGTTCTACAGAAATGTTTAATAATATACCACCAACAGCAGCACATATATTCACAAGAGAAAAAAAACACAACATACACCAACATCCAAGCAACATCCATCAACATCCAAACAGCCACCAACATCCAAGCAACATCTAGCAACCTTCACCAACATGTAGCAACATCTGAACATCAACCAACATCCAAGCGACATCCACCAACACGCAGAAAAATCCAGGACATCCAAACATCCAAGCAACATGTAGCAACATCTACCAAAATCCAAACATCTACCAACGTCCACCAACATGTAGCAATATCCAAACATCCAAGCAGCATCCACTAGCATCTAGCAACATCCACCACCACTATGTAGCATCATCCACCAACATCCAAGAAACATCCAGCAACATCTCCCGATGTGAAATCCCACCTTGAGGGGGGCGTGGCTCCTCATCCACGTACTCATGCTGCTGGTGCCGCCATTGGCCCATTCAGTCCCATAACTCCGAAACCATTTACTTCCCAATGAACTACGGCAGAAGATCCGGTCGTTTGCAAACAAG
>NC_089786.1:3330000-3335000 GCF_040412425.1 Macrobrachium rosenbergii
AGAGAAAATACGAAAGGGGGAAACGTTTCAAATGAACGGAAGCTGATGGACAGCACAGGGGGCCAGAATTTCGGCCCAAGGAAATCCAAGTGAAAACTGCCCCCTGCGTAATCTGTAATATATCACTGGGAGATTTGAATATCGCGCCAAATCTGGCGATATATCATGAGGTGTCTTCGGAAGATGGAAAAGGAAATACGGCTAACTCATATTTATAATCTACAGATTCATAGGGATATCGCCATTTGGAACCATGGAAAAAAAAAATCAGAAATTCTATTTAGATTTATCAAAGATTTTCAATGTAATAAAAATACTATTCTGTGAGATTTCAATGTGTAGGGAACATCCTCTCTCTCTCTCTCTCTCTCTCTCTCTCTCTCTCTCTCTCTCTCTCTCTCTCTCTCTCTCTCTCTATATATATATATATATATATATATATATATATATATATATATATATATATATATATATATATGTATGTATGTATGTATATATATTTATATATATATAAATTATATATATATATAATTATATATATATATATATATATATAAAAACCTCAGGTACAGAAGTACTCAGGTTCGAACTTCTTTTAAGAGTTATGTGGGTCAGTTGGTAGGGCTCTAGCCTTTCATCTGAGAGAACTGGGCTCGATTCCGATTAAGGTCAGAAATTTATACTGCAATGTATGTATACATACAATGTCTCTAGTTACGGAAATATAAACTTGACAATGGCCAAAAATAGCACGCAGTAAAACCAAAGGCGTTTGGGGCATAAGCTTCAAAAACAACGCAAGACGGAACAACAAATTTGAAACTGTTGTTTCGACAAATAAAAGTCATTAAAACAACATCGGAAGTGAGACCAGGTGTAACTACGGCAGAATAAACTACGACGGAGGGAGAGAGAGAGAGAGAGAGAGAGAGAGAGAGAGAGAGAGAGAGAGAGAGAGAGAGAGAGAGAGAGAGAGTGTGTACCTCCTACTGCAAAGTCAGTGTGAATTTCAAAGGGATATTCTATTTCCCTGAAGGTCATCCAAGGGTGAATAGAGGGGGGGAAAAATAAGTGTAAAAACTAAAAACTTTAGAGAGAGAGAGAGAGAGAGAGAGAGAGAGAGAGAGAGAGAGAGAGAGAGAGAGAATCATATATCAATTGTCTTTGAAGCATAGCCAGGTGAAACCCAAGGTTAATAAAAAACACAAAAAAAAAGTGAAACGTCTCTCTCTCTCTCTCTCTCTCTCTCTCTCTCTGAGGTTTAAGTTACAATGAAAAATGTTCACTTTACGAGTTGACAGAACACGTAAAAAAAAAATGACATAAGCTTTTTCCTCTTCTCCATTTTCCTAAATCTTGTAAATGCAACTGAGGAGAAACATTACCCATTTTCCCTCTTACAAAAACTCTTTAGCTCACTTTGTGATCTTGGAAATCTTATTAAGAAATCCGTATCGCTTTCATCTTTGAAATCATTCGTGATTTCATCTCCTCAATCCTATTTCACTTCTTTTATCTGGGAAAGATCACACACGAGGTCTTTGTCAGTTTTGTTTTTGAAATCTCTCTCATTTTTTTATACACAAGGTCTTTGTCAGTTTTGTTTTTGAAATCTCTCATTTTTTATACACAAGGTCTTTGTCAGTTTTGTTTTTGAAATCTCTCTCATTGTTTTATACACGAGGTCTTTGTCAGTTTTGTTTTTGAAATCTCTCTCATTTTTTATACACAAGGTCTTTGTCAGTTTTGTGTTTGAAATCGCTCTCATTTTTTTATACACAAGTTCTTTATCAGTTTTGTTTTTGAAATCTCCCTCATTTTATCTCTGGGAGCCTTTATCAATTTCTTCTTGAGAAATATTTATTCCTCACTTTTACGTAGTAATCCTCTTTCAGTTCTATTTTGTGAATATATATATATCTATATATATATATATATACATATACTTAAATATACACACATATACATATATACACATATATACATATACATATATATACATTTGTATATACAAGTATGTATGTATTTATGCATGTACATAACGATACCATATCTCACCATAGGCACTAGCTATCGCATTCCGCACCTCCCCCCCCAAAACAAAAACCTCTCCCCCTTTCTCTCCCCCCGCCCACCCACCCACCCACCCCACCTCCCAAGCCACTTTTATTTGCATCTTTCATTTTTCATCCATCGTAAATATCTTTCATTGCCTTTCCCGCTCGCTCTTCCTATTTACGAGAACCTTCTGTCTTTTCACCTTCAGCATCTGGCTGTGAATTTACTAACGGCAGGAGGAGGAGGAGGAGGAGGAGGAGGAGGAGGAGGAGGAGGAGGAGGAGGAGGAGGAGGAGGAGGAGGGAGGACGTTAAGTCTACTTTGTTCCGCCTTATATCTTTTTCGAAATGGGAATAATGAGGTTCCCTGGGAGACGAGTATGATTGAATGAGGGTGTGTGTGTATATGTGTGTATATGTATATGTACAGTATATGTATATGTATGTATGTACGTATATATGTATATATATATATATATGTATATTGTTATCTATTCATTAACATATGATAGTTGTGGTAAGGGGAAAAATGCTTGCCGTAATTACGGACCGATTTGGAGAACAGACAGAGAGAGAGAGAGAGAGAGAGAGAGAGAGAGAGAGAGAGAGAGATAAATTGTAGAGAGATAGTTATAAATATAAACTGTATATAAATTGTATATATATATATATGTATATATGTATATATATACAAATATATGCATATGGAGTTTAAGTACACCAATCATCCCCCCCACTCTCTCTCTCTCTCTCTCTTTCTCCAGACCAGCCCGTAATTACGGCAAGCATTTTCCCTTTGCCAAAGCCATCATCTAATCCTGTGTCATCTCAGGAGGAGGAGGAGGAGGAGGAGGAGGAGGAGGAGGAGGAGGAGGAGGAGGAGGAGGAGGAGGAGGAGGAGGAGCAACAATATTCCGGGTATGTCCGGTTCTAAAAAGGATACAAGTTCTAGACTTGTATCATCAATTTTATTTTATTTTATTTTTTTGCTGCCTCAGTTAAACCAGTCAGGAAATTTATTGCCTCCAATGACTTGCTTAATTCTCGGAAAGAGTCGGTGCTCCAAACAACATCCAAGTTAATAGCAACAACACCAAATACAACAAACTCTTCTGACCGCGGGAAGATGTCAACAACAACAACAACAACAACAACAACACAAGCAAAACGTCTATACAAATTTTTCTTTTAATTATTATTATTATTATTATTATTATTATTATTATTATTATTATTATTATTATTATTACTTTCTCAAACTTTTATTATTTCTATCATAGAAATATATTTCTCATTTATATTTCTATCATAGATAGAAATATATTTCTCATTTATATTTATATAGAAAAATATATTTCTATCATTTATATTTATATCTATCATAGATAGAAATATATTTCTCATTTATATTTATATCATAGATAGAAATATATTTCTATCACATATAGAAATATATTTCTCATTTATATTTCTATCACAGATAGAAATATATTTCTCATTTATATTTCTATCATAGATAGAAATATATTTCTATCACATATAGAAATATATTTCTCATTTATATTTCTATCATAGATAGAAATATATTTCTATCACATATAGAAATATATTTCTCATTTATATTTCTATCACAGATAGAAATATATTTCTCATTTAGGTTATTATTATTTTCTAAATCTTTAATATTATTAGTTTGTCATTATTTTTCATGGGGGGGGGCACGTGCCCAGGTGGCTCCCCCCTGGATCTGCTAGTGCTGTAAATATAAAACGATTCCAAAATATATATAAAATCTTAATTATAATAAAATATAAACAAAACTGCACATTCACATTGCAACCTCAGAAAAGCTTTGCATAAACAGCCAGCCAATTTCCTTAACGCATCATTTATCTGCATCTGAAACAGGCGTCGCAACTTCAAAGGTCCGCGATAGGCGATAAACAAAACGATAAATAAAGATGATGGCTTTGAAAGTCCTTTAATTCGGACGCTACGCACCTTCAAGCGGCCATATTTTAAACGCTGCGAGTCTCTCTATGTTAAATATTCCCAGTTTAATTAAGTTAGCTTTGTAATTTACGTGAGGTTCATTATGCATAAATATCTACGCGGAAAAAAATTACATTAAGATACATATTTAAATTTAATTAATAAAATTTAAGCTACTAATAAAAAGTGAAAAATTCGTCGAAGTTTCTTCGGCGCAATCGAGTTTTCTGTACATCCTATAATCATGGCCATGGAAAGTAGATCTACCTTTCGGTGGTCTCGGTATAATGCTGTGTGAGCCGTGGCCCATGAAACTTTAACCAAGCGGCCGGTGGTGGCCTGTCCTTTATCGATGTCAGATGCACGATTATGGCTAACTTCAACCTTAAATAAAATAATAACATGATGCTAGAGGGCAATTTGCAGCCCTCTAGCCTGAGGTGGTTTTAAGAACTCATGCATTGAATAAGGGCTGAAGAAAGTTGAAAAGATCGATAAATACAAGAGATGAATACAAGGGCGCTGAAGGTGAAACTGGGATAAAAGATGTAATAATTAGAGAGGCTGGACAGCAAGACTGAAGAAAGTTGATAAACTGATCAGTTTCTCATTTACGAAAGTAGTTGCCATGGTAACCTTTCAAAATATTAATAATGTTAAAAGTTCTATTATAGAACCGTTACCTGCATTTGTATGCTAATACTATAAGCTTTAAACGATTGCATGCTGTTTTGGGAGCAAGAGCCCGTGCTAGCACATGGCTAGGTTAGTCTAACGACAAAGCAACAAGTAAATAAATCAATAAGTATATGAAAATATTAACACATAAATTCAATAAATAAATAAATAAATCCATAAATTTAATAAATAAGTAAACATACAAATTAAAAAATCAATAAAAATAATCAACAACAAAAATTCAATAAATAAATAAATAAATACAAAAAATCA
>NC_089786.1:3342500-3362500 GCF_040412425.1 Macrobrachium rosenbergii
TTTATTTGTTTATCCCGATATACAACCATTATCAGGGTCATCCAGGTACACTCCCCACCCCACCCCGCTTCAAACGGGTCTGGGGAACCTACGTTATAAAAGATATAAAGGATATAAACCGCTCTAGATCCAGTTTTGGATATAACCCTTATGCTTCCGTCATTGTATATCTCAGTACAGACCCAGTTTTGGGTATGTCCACTATATTTACATCAGTTGTACAGTATATCCCAATACAAACCCAGTTGTGGTTATAACAATTATAACTATTGTATATTCCCATAAAGACCCAGTTTTGGATATAACACCTACACTTGCATAATGTATACCCCAGTACAAAACCAATTTTGGTCGTAACCCTTAAATTTACATCATTATATATCCCAACATGAACCCAGTTTTGGGTGTAACCCAAATACATCAAGTGTACATCCTAATATACAACCAGTTTTGGGTGTAACCCTTACACATATGTCTGTATCCCAATATAAAACCAGTTTTAGGTATATCCCTATTCTTATATTACTGTATATCCCCATTTAATCCCAGTTCTGGATAAGCCCTACACTTTCATCAGTGTATATCCCGATACAAACTCAGTTTTGAATACAACACCTACACTTACATTATTGCACATTCCAATATGAATCCCTACACTTAAATCATTTTATATCCACAAATACAAAATTTTCAAAGTCCACCCGACTCCATTCTCTGATAAGAATACCCACCTCTAAATCACTTGGAGCACCCTTACCCCTATTTACCCATAGGCAAGGGGCAATAGGTAACAATACAAGATTCCGGTGGTTTACCCCAAAAAGAGCCACAAATAACTGTCACCTGCCAGGTAGCGGTTGTTCTTGTGACAAGGGAAAGGATTTCTTCAAAGACTGAACCGTGTCTTTTTCATTTTAGTCTTTCCTGGGAACCTTCTCAATGTTGGTTTTTTGTTTAGGTAATGTAATTCAGCACTGAATACATACACCCGTGTATATGTATGTATGTAGTATGTATATACAGTATACTGTATGTGTGTGTGTTTATATATATATATATATATATATATATATATATATATATATATATATAAAATGTCTTTTCCTGTAAAAAGTCTGTATATTATATAGACAGTATACCCTTATTATTATTATTATATATATATATATATATATATATTATATATATATTATATATATATATTTTCAGAAACTTATAAAAATGAACAAGTCGTTGAAACAAAGTACATCAATTATTATTATTATTATTATTATTATTATTATTATTATTATTATTTTCAGATTACAGACTTCATCAATACAAAAAAAAAAATCGCAGCCAACCTCCACTCTCAAAACAAAAAAGAGAAAGAAAAAAAAACTCACACACACGAAACAAAACTCTCCAAAAGCCGTCAGCAAATCGCCTCCGATTGACAGAATGTAAATCGCTCGTCCTGCCTGTCGAGTATTTCAAGAAGAAGAAGAAAAGAAGAGATGCAGACGAAGAAGAGGAGGAGGAGGAGGAGGAGGAGGAGGAGGAGGAGGAGGAGGAGAGGAGGAGGAGGAGGAGGAGACGGGGGAGAAGAAGAAGAAGAAGAAGAAGAAGAAGAGAAGGAGGAGGAGGAGGGGAGGAGGGGAGGGGAGGAGGAGGAGGGGGGAGGAGGAGGAGGATGGGTGGGGAGGATGAGGGAGGGGAGGAGGAGAAGGAGAAGAAGAAGAAGAAGAAGAAGAAGAAGAAGAAGAAGAAGAAGAAGAGAGAGAGACGCAAACGTCTCTTTTCCCACCTATCAACTGTCAAGTTAGTTCATGGCGAACGCAACAAAAGGATGGACACCTCCCCCATGAGAAAGCATTGCAGGCCCCCTCTCCCCTTCCCCCCCCACACCCACCCCTCCCCTCCCCTCAGTCTCTCTCTCTCTCTCTCTCTCTCTCTCTCTTAGCGGCTTTTGTTTATGGGGCTGGCTGACTGTGACTGCTCGGGAACAACAAGGTGACGTGGGGAGATGTATACATGCATATACATATATATACATATACATACATACATATACATATATATATGTATATATAAATGATTAACAAAAATGAGACAAAAAAATGACAAAATGAGACAAAAATGACCCCTAACTACATTCAACAAATTTCATCAAATGTACCAGACTACGTATCAAACCAGAGAGAGAGAGAGAGAGAGAGAGAGAGAGAGAGAGAGAGAGAGAGAGAGAGAGAGAGAGAGAGCGATATATTATTATTCCGTGGAAATAAATAATTCAGTTCCCTTTTCACACTCAATTAAGCTATTTAATAAGAGAATAAAAACCTCTACTCCTGGACACAAAATTCAATAATCATTTGGAATTCATTCTACAAAATCATTCTATTTTCATCTGGCGCTTTTGGGGAAGGCAAGCGGAAATCAAGCGCTCTCTCTCTCTCTCTCTCTCTCTCTCTCTCTCTCTCTCTCTCTCTCTCTCTCTCTCTCTCTCTCTCTCTCTATATATATATATATATATATATATATATATATATATATATATATATATATATGTATATATATATATATATATATAAATTTATATGTTTTATAAATTCCGCCAGTAACTGCAGTGTAAGTAAGTGGCTAAGTGTTTCTGTTCTTCATAGGGAGCTTAGAATGAGTGGTGGAATGTACTACTTCTGTTCTTCGTTCCACAACAGAATTTGTGTTCTTTACTCGACCCCAGAACGAATGATTCGTATTTGTGTTCTTCACTCGGCCCCAGAATGAATGGTTCGTATTTTTGTTCTTCACTCGATAACAGAATGAATGATTCGTATTTGTGTTCTTCACTCGGCCCCAGAATGAATGGTTCGTATTTTTGTTCTTCACTCGATAACAGAATGAATGATTCGTATTTGTGTTCTTCACTCGACCTCAAAATGAATGGCTTGTATTTCTGTTCTTCACTCGACATCAGAATGAATGATTCGTATTTTTGTTCTTCACTCGATAACAGAATGAATGATTCGTATTTGTGTTCTTCACTCGACCCCAAATGAATGGCTTGTATTTTTGTTCTTCATTCGACATCAGAAGGAATCGCAAATTGTATTTCTGTTTTTAACTCAACCTCACAATGGATCACAAATGCAGTTCTGTTCTTAACTCAACCCCGGAATGAATCGCATATTGCAAATCTGTTCTTAGCTCAACCTTAAAATGGATCACAAATGCAGTTCTGTTCTTCAATCGACCCCAGAGTGGATCCCAAATTGCAAATCTGTTCTTAACTCGACCTCACAATGGATCACAGATCCAGTTCTGTTCTTAACTCAACTCCAGAATGGATTGCAAATTGCAAATCTGTTCTTAACTCGACCTCACAATGGATCACTAATGCAGTTCTGTCCTTAACTCGACCCCAGAATGAGTCGCAAATTGCAAATCTGTTCTTAACTCGACCTCACAATGGACCAAAAATGCAGTTCTGTTCTTAACTAAACCACAAAGTGAATAGCATATTTTATATCGGATCCTCATTTGAATCATGAATGAACCTTACACTCTTTCGTATAATGAATAATGAAATAAAAACTATGTGACTCATATGTCAATCTTCTACATTTAAACAAGAAAGTTTTCTTTTTATCAAACTAACGCTAAACCTGCTCATGTCCTTATCCTGGGCAGGATAAGGACGTGAGAACTAAAATATACACAAGACTAACAAGGTGCTACTTCTAACCAATATTCAGTTCAACACTTTTTGGCGTAACTGTACTCAAATGTGAGACTTTTATGGAGCCACTAAACCTTAGTTCAATAAGAAGCAAAACAGGACTGGCCAAGGTATCAACGCTGTATTAAAGATGCAATAATCTTGATCTAAAATGACAGATTTATCAAACATGACGGCTTCAGTTCCGTGGTCATCATGACAGTGCTGAATCAAGATAACGCATTGCCAAGATTATCAAGATAATGCACTACAAGAAAAAATAAACAGCAGCCTATCTTTATCACCACAGATAATTTTTACAGGCTAACAAGCCTTCAAAAACAAACTGAATGATTATAAATTATCTACATAATAGCTTTACAACCTAAGAACCCTGCAAATACATGACTAAGATGATCATAAATTATCTACAACACCAATAACTTTATAACCTAAGAACCCTTCAAATACATAAATTAAATATAAAATATCTACAACACCAATAACTTTATAACCTAAGAAGCCTTCAAAAACATGAATTAGATGACCATAAATTATCTACAACACCAATAACTTTACAACCTAAGAACTCTTCAAATAACTGAATTACATGATCATAAGTCATCTACAACACCAATAACATTACAACCTAAGAACCCTGCAAATACATGAATTAGATGATTACAAGCTATCTACAACACTAATAACTTTACAACCAAAGAACCCTCCAAACACATGAACCAAATTATCATAAACTATCTACATATACCAGACATTCAGGCAAGCTCACTCGCTTGTAACTGTAAATAAATAAAAACGATTTACCTAAGCGCGCAGGTAAGGTCCACCTGTTTGTCCAGGTGTGCCTAATAAATCCTCATTTATTCTCTTTACGTCAAAAGCAATTCCTGGCCGCACTTTTTGCTTTCTAAATATCAAAGTGCTTGCAAACCACAGGGGTAAATTGACGGCGTCATGACTCAAAGGCGCTTTGGTTATGCGTTCGTTCATGTGGAAAGTTTGCCGCACGCGAAACGGTTTGTTTAGTTGATTCTGCACGCTGGAGCTGATAACACCGTTATCATCGGGTGATTTCGGGTGTGTGGCCCGAATTAAGACTTGGATGGTTAATAACACGACAAAAATTACAAGGGAAAGAGAGGAACTGCGACAAAAATTACAAGGGAAAGCAACATCAATTAGAAGAAGAAGAAGAAGAAAGACAAGAAGGAGGAGGAAGAGAAAGAGAAGAAGGAGACGAAAGAGGAGAAAAAAAGAAGAAGCAGAAGGAGAAGAAGAAGGCGAAGAAGAAGAAGAAGAGAAGTAGAAGAAGAAGAAGAAGAAGAAGAAGAAGAAGAAGAAGAAGAGAGAGAGAGGAAGAAGGAGAAGATGGAGAGGAAGAAGGAGGAGAAAGAGGAGGAGAAGGAAAAGACGGAGAAGAAGAAGAAGAAGGAGGAGAAGGAGAAGGAGATGAAGACATTCAAACACAACGCCTGAGGAAAGACGGCGCACCATCCATCTTTCCCTACCTGGCCTCTCGAAGGACCCCCGAATCCTATACGTAAGGACTTCCCACAGAACGGCTTTAAACGCAGCCACTAAAGCATCCTCTTAGCCACCCCCACTCCCACCCACCCACATCTATTACGCCCGCCGAGAGCAACCGCCCACACGCCCACGGACCCGAAAAAAAAAAACCTTCTCTGATTGTGCTGTTAAGAGCAAAAACCTCAACAGGTAAAAACCGCATGCCTTCCCTTAAAAGGGGAGCACTGTGGGCTCTCCTTTCGCCGAATCCTTACAGGATACCTTTGAAGGATATCTTTGCTTCCTTTGTGTCTTTCCGAAGGGTAGGGGGTAGGGAGGGGAAGGGAAAGGGGTGGAAGGATGGGGAAATGGAAGAGGTTGTGATGAAAATGTAGATAGATGAACAAGGAGATAAGATCCGCAAAGGTGGAAGAGAATTAAAGGAAGGGAAAATGTTGGGAAATTATATATATATAATAATAATCACGAATAAGCATATATTAAAATGCAAAAAGGAGAGTTGTCCGTAATATGGAGGAAGAAAGGAAGGATTAGAACAAGAGGAAGGAGAACAGCAGTGTCTTGAAGTAAATGAGGAAGATGGTAATTAAGAAGAGAGGAAGAAGAAGAAGGAGCGTAGGTTTAACCATAATGTTCAGGAATTCTTGGATGAACATAGTGAGAAAAAGCAATGGGATCTAGTAGAGGGGGGAGGAGGAGGAGGAGGAGGAGGAGGAGGAGGAGGAGGAGGAGGAGGAGGAGGAGGAGGAGGAGGAATATGGAAACAACCAAATAAACAAAGGACAACAGCAATGCAGATTAAACGGCAGACGCAAACTAAAGAACAGTAATAAGTAAGAATAAAAAAAACAAAAACAAGAGAAGAAGAAGAAGAAGAAGAAGGCCACGCTAAAAGAAGATCCAGAAGAAGACTATGTGTAAAGATGACGTGGAAACGAAGGACGACGCCAGAAAAAAGAGGGCTAATACAGATACGAGAATCAAAACACGAAATTGGGGAACCCAGAGAAAGAAACCTATTCAGGAACGTCACCACCAACCATCGTCCCCTTGCGGAGAGAGAGAGAGAGAGAGAGAGAGAGAGAGAGAGAGAGAGAGAGAGAGTGTTGTTTGTGTGTGTGTGTGTAAGAGAGAGAGTTTGTGAGAGAGAGAGAGTCCTGAGAGAGGAAGAGAGAGAGAGAGAGAGTAGGAGAGAGTCCTGCAGGAACCTGGGACACACACACACACACACGCATACAAACACACACTTGAAAGGAAACGTATACGACCGATCTCAGCTGGTTTTATTAGTTCTCGATAACATCTAACTCCCGCACATAAAAAAAACGTTATTTAGTTCTTCACTGAATTACATTAAGACTTTTATTTCTCTTTTATTTTTCTTACTGTTTTATTTCTCTCTTTCGCTTTCTGTTCTTTGTGTGTGTGTGTGTGTGTGTGTGTGTGTGTCTTTAAAAGGAAGATATTGTATTCTTCAACAAGAAAGGGTTTTTCTTCACGTTACTATCTTCTTAGGAGAATGTCTGTTTTTTTCTTTTTAGGACAGTTGTGATAATCGTGAAAGTAGATATGATTACATTTTATTTTTAGAGCTAAAGGGTTGAGTGTATGTGCAAAAAAAAAAAAAAAAATTCTTATCGAAACTGATATTTCTCTTTTTCAACTTAAGAAGAGACATTTCACCTTTAAGATCAACAGAACGTCAACTAGAAAATGAAAATAAAAAAAAAATTATCACATTTGATAAAAGCTGATGTTATCACATATTTGTTTACAGAGTTTTATATATATATATATATATATATATATATATATATATATATATATATATATATATATTATATTATATATTATATTTATATATATATTATTTCAACAATCCCACACTGTAACTGCTTTGCTTCAAGAGCCATATGCTGTAACTGCTTTGCTTCACCATCAAACAATATAACTGCTTTACCTAAACACCCCCATGCTGTAACTGCTTTGCTTCACCATCAAACAATATAACTGCTTTACCTAAACACCCCCATGCTGTAACTGCTTTACTTCAACAACAAACACTATAACTGCTTTACCGAAACACCCCCATGCTGTAACTGCTTTACTCCAACACCAAACACTATAACTGCTTTACCTAAACACCCCCATGCTGTAGCTGTTTTACTTCAACACCAAACACTATAACTGCTTTACCTAAACACCCCCATGCTGTAGCTGTTTTACTTCAACACCAAACACTATAACTGCTTTACCTAAACACCCCCATGCTGTAGCTGTTTTACTTCAACACCAAACACTATAACTGCTTTACCAAAACACCCCATGCTGTAACTGTTTTACTCAACACCAAACACTATAACTGCTTTACCTAAACACCCCCATGCTGTAGCTGTTTTACTTCAACACCAAACACTATAACTGCTTTACCAAAACACCCCCATGCTGTAGCTGTTTTACTTCAACACCAAACACTATAACTGCTTTACCTAAACACCCCCATGCTGTAGCTGTTTTACTTCAACACCAAACACTATAACTGCTTTTTACCTAAACACCCCCATGCTGTAGCTGTTTTAAACACCAAACACTATAACTGTAAAACACCCCCATGCTGTAGCTTTTTACTTCAACACCAAACACTATAACTGCTTTACCTAAACACCCTCATGCTGTAACTGTTTTACTTCAACACCAAACACTATAACTGCTTTACCAAAACCCCACCCCACCAAACACTGCTGCTAAAACACCCCCATGCTGTTGTTTTACTTCAACACCAAACACTATAACTGCTTTACCGAAACACCCCCATGCTGTAGCTGTTTTACTTCAACACCAAACACTATAACTGCTTTACCAAAACACCCCCATGCTGTAACTGCTTTACTCCAACACCAAGCACTATAACTGCTTTACCTAAACACCCTCATGCTGTAACTGCTTTACTTCAACACCAAACACTATAACTGCTTTACCTAAACACCCTCATGCTGTAACTGCTTTACTTCAACACCAAACACTATAACTGCTTTACCTAAACACCCCCATGCTGTAGCTGTTTTACTTCAACACCAAACACTATAACTGCTTTACCTAAACACCCCCATGCTGTAACTGCTTTACTTCAACACCAAACACTATAACTGCTTTACCTAAACACCCCATGCTGTAGCTGTTTTACTTCAACACCAAACACTATAACTGCTTTACCTAAACACCCCCATGCTGTAGCTGTTTTACTTCAACACCAAACACTATAACTGCTTTACCTAAACACCCCCATGCTGTAGCTGTTTTTACTTCAACACCAAACACTATAACTGCTTTACCAAAACACCCTCATGCTGTAACTGCTTTTACTTCAACACCAAACACTATAACTGCTTTACCTAAACACCCCATGCTGTAGCTGTTTTACTTCAACACCAAACACTATAACTGCTTTACCTAAACACCCCCATGCTGTAGCTGTTTTACTTCAACACCAAACACTATAACTGCTTTACCAAAACACCCCCATGCTGTAGCTGTTTTACTTCAACACCAAACACTATAACTACCAAAACACCCCCATGCTGTAGCTGTTTTACTTAAAAACACCTGCTTTACCTAAACACCCCCATGCTGTAACTGTTTTACTGCAACAACAAACACTATAACTGCTTTTACCGAAACACCCTCATGCTGTAGCTGTTTTAAACACCAAACACTATAACTGCTTTTACCAAAACACCCCATGCTTTGTTTTACTTCAACACCAAACACTATAACTGCTTTACCAAACACCCCCATGCTGTAACTGTTTTACTCAACACCAAACACTATAACTGCTTTTACCTAAACACCCCCATGCTGTAACTGTTTTACTTCAACACCAAACACTATAACTGCTTTACCACCCCCATGCTGTAAAACACCAAACACATAACTGCTGTAAAAACACTGCTTTGTTTTACTTCAACACCAAACACTATAATTGCTTTACCGAAACACCCCATGCTGTAAACACCAAACACTATAACTGCTTTAAAACACCCCATGCTGTTGTTTTACTTCAACACCAAACACTATAACTGCTTTACCTAAAACACCATGCTGTAGCTGTTTTACTGCAACACCAAACACTATAACTGCTTTATCTAAACAACACCACTAAACTGCTTTAAAAACACCCCATGCTGTAGCTGTTTTACCAACACCAAACACTATAACTGCTTTACCAAAACACCCCATGCTGTAAAACTTCAACACCAAACACTATAACTGCTTTACCAAAACACCCCCATGCTGCAACTGCTTCACCCCAACACCAAGCACTATAACTGCTTTACCTAAACACCCCAATGCTGTAATTGCTTTACTTCAACACCAACCACTATAACTGCTTTGCCTAAACACCCCAAAGCTGTAACTGTTTTACTTCAACACCAAACACTATAACTGCTTTACCTAAAAACACCATGGTGTAACTGCTTTACTGCAACACCAAACACTATAACTGCTGTACCTAAACACACCAATGCTGTAACTGCTTTACTCCAACACCAAGCACTATAACTGCTTTACCCCAAAACCCAGCACTATAACTACTCCACCTAAACTCCCCATGCTGCAACTGCTTCAACAACAAACACTATAACTGCTTTACCTAAACACCCCAGTGTTGTAACACTTCAACAACAACCACTATAACTGCTGCAAACACCCCAAAGCTGTAACTGTTTTACTTCTACACCAAGCATTATAACTGCTTTACCTAAACACCCCATGCTATAACTGCTTTACTTCAACTCCAAAAACTATAACTGCTTTACCTAAACACCCCATGCTATAACTGCTTTACTTCAACACCAAACACTATAACTGCTCTACCTAAACACCCACACACTCTGAACTGCTGCACTTCAACACCAAACACTATAACTGCTTTACCTAAACACCCACACACTCTGAACTGCTACTTCAACACCGAACACCATAACTGCTTAACCACAACACCCACACACTCTAACCGATTTACTTCAGCAAGCACACGGTTTATCCCTTCTATTTCCAACGACCACCCACTGCAATTTCTTTTTCCCCACCCTCACGCTGCAAGTCCCTCCGTTTCCCCGTCCCACACACACTGTAATTCCATCCGCCTGCTACTAACTTTTCAGATTTTCATTTCTCGTCCTCAAAGCATATATGTACTTTTTACGTCTCAGCTCTGTTCCCCGGGGGAGTTATATTCAGCTCCTAATATACCCACGCTGTGCGTTCGTGCCTTTTACAAAGCGAAAGATTATCTTTTCAAGAATCATTACAAGTGATATTCCAAACCGTTATCAACACTCCGTATGATTGAATGTTTTTCTTTTTATCCAACTATAGGGAGAGAGATTATATTAAATTTAGGCCAAGGGCCAAGCGCTGAGACCTATGTGGTCGTTCAGCGCTGAAGTGGAAATTGACAGTAAAAGGTTTGAAAGGTGTAACAGGAGGAAAACCTCGCAGTTGCACTGTTGAAGCAACTGTTACAAGAGGGTTCAGGGAAGTAAGGTGGAAGAATGAAGATATGGACAGAGGTACAGTAAAAGGAATGAAGGAGGTTGCAGCTAGGGGCCGAAGGTACGCTGCAAAGTACCTTGAGTAATGCCTACAGTGCACCGCATGAGATGCACTGGTGGGCTTGTTCCATATGAGTAGGGTTCGTCTTCTGAATAATAATAATGGTTAGCGTCGTGGCATGCCACTCAGATGTGGCAGGTTCGCGTCTCCCCCAGGGCGATGAAAAATCACCGGATCTGTATTATGATCAGTTACTGCCGCAGCGCGGGTCTGCGGTGGGAGGTTGAAACCAACATTCTTTGGAAGCTCGGATTTCAAGTCAATGGCCCCTTTGGTGTGTTTGTTCCATGTGAATAGGTTACATCTGCTGAAATAATAATAATAATAATAAAAATAATAATAAAACTGCCCATGGCGTTTATAAAAATTCATATTCAAATCTGTATTTCATAAAATGGCTTCAGGAACAAGTGACCATTAATCTTTCTCAGATGTTGCATTCCGGAAAGGAAAATTGTGCTCTTTTTAAATAAGTAAAAAATGCGCCTAAGTTTCTTCGGCGCAATCGATTTTTCTGTATAGACGCTACAGCGTATAATCAAGGCCACCGAAAATAGATCTATCTTTCGGTGGTCTCGGTATAATGCTGTATGAGCCGCGGCCCATGAAATTTTAACCACGGCCCAAGGTGGCCTATCCTATATCGTTGCCAGAAGCTCGATTATGGCTAACTTTAACCTTAAATAAAATAAAAACTACTGTGGCTACAGGGCTGCAATTTGGTATGTTTGATGATTGGAGGGCGGATGATCAACACACCAATTTGCAAGCCCTCTATCCTCAGTAGTTTTTAAGATCTGAGGGCGGACAGAAAAAGGTGCGGACAGAAAAAGGTGCGGACGGACAGACAAAGCCGGCAAAATAGTTTTCTTTCACAGAAAACTAAAAATGAAGAAAGGATAAACATTAAAAATGGCACCGAATACAGGTTTTGAACGCAGCTAATACCAGACTCTCGTCTCGTACTACAGAATCATCCTACCTTCACTTACAGATACTATAAGTGGTCCTCGCTTCGCATACGGAATACAAATTGACATAGTCAAAAATTCAACTAGCATTTGTATGGCATTTATGAAACACCTTCACATAAGGCTCAGAATATTAAGCAGCCACAGAACATACGCTAAACCCATACACAGTGTAACTCTATATGAACTTAAAAACGACTTACATATTTAAGGAAACGGCTAGTTTCTAAGCTACAGGTCTAGAGAAGCGCCGAATATATGAAGTATCCAGGTCGTAAATATGACGTAACCAGGTCCCCCCAAAAAATGGAAAAAATGGCGGTAAAGGGCGTACTTAACTTATCATGTGGTCCCATCTTAAAATATGTATGCGAAAGACGAGAATTATTAGCGGTAGCTGAGTTCTGGACGTTAAAGTGACGGATGGTAAGAGGCACTGTACGAGATAGGGTGGCACCCAGTGGCACTGTATGGCGGGAGAGGGGAGGGGGTTAAGAACTGGGGGGAAGGGGGAATGGGGGGAGATTGACGCTTGCCACGAGAGATAAATCATTAGCTCTTTCATTTGTTTACAAAAGGGGCACTTGTCACTTACGGGGTACTTCGGAACCCATAAATTTTAGTGGGAAATAAGATAGAACGACGCACTTGTCACTTGGACGGAGAAACTGGAGAGGAAAATGGTGCCATTTTTAAAAATGCATTCGGAAATGGTTGAACGACTGAATGACATTTAACTCTTACAAGATTTTTTTATATAATGGACCGGTGTGAGATAATCTGACTGTATAATGTGAAATATTCTTATTGCATAATGAGAAATCATCCTAATATATATGAAATAATATTGTATAATGGGATATAATCTTACTGTATAATGTGAGATAATCTTACTTCATAATGTGAGATAATCTTACAGTATAATGTGAAATACTCTACCTGCATAATGTGAGATATTACTGTATAATGTGAAATAATCTCACTGTACAATGTGAGATATCTTGCATATAATGTGAGATCATCTTATTTCATAATGTGAGATAATCTTACAAATGGGAATCTTATATAATCTTACTGTAGAATGTGATAATCTTAATATAATGTAATCTTACTGAAATATAATCTTACAGTATAATGTGATAATCTTACTTCATAATGAAAAATAATCATCCTGTATAATGAGAGATGATCTGTATAATACGAAATACTCTAACTGTATAATGTGAGATAATCTTCCTGCATAATGGGAAATAATCTTATTGTATAATGTGAGATAATCTTACTGTATAAGATAATCGTACAGTGTAGTGTTAAATGATCTTACTGTATAATGTATATTGGGAAATAATCTTACAATATGTGAAATAATCTTACTGCTAAATGTGAGATAATCTTACTCAATAATGTGAAATAATCTTACTGTATAATGAAAAATAATCGTACTGTATAAGCGAAAATAATTTCACAACTAAATCTGCCACTTACAGGCACTTACCAGAAGTATGACCGAAACACTTTAAAAAAAACACTTAAAAAGTGACCACAAAAAAAAAAAACATTAAAAAACCTTCAACTCAACCGAAGGGACTGGAGATTATAAGCCCCTACAAAAGGTGACGGAAAAATCCCAAGAAAAATCCCATTTACGGGGTGGATTTACAGGGATTCATAGGAATTTTTAGGGGTTTACAGGAATTTATAGGGATTCACAGGGATTTATACGGGTTCATAGGTATTTATATATATGAATTCAAAGGATTTATATGAATTTAAACGGATTTACAGGGATACATAAGGATTTATATTAACTAATAAGGATTCATGAGGATTTACAAGGATTTATGGAGATTTACAAGGATTCATAGGGATTTATGGGGATTTAGAGAAATTGTGGGGATTTATAAGGATTCATAGAGATTTATATGAATTCATTAGGATTTACATGAACTCATAGGGATTTGCACGGATTTATAAAGTATTCATGTGGATTTATAGATGCATGGGGTTCCATGCCGAACTGGCCTATGGTGGGGAGGGGGAGGGTTTCGCTGACCGTGAAAATTATACATTTTATAAAATTATACATTTATAAAAATATACATTGTTATAAAATTATACATTCTGTACAATTATACATTTTATAAAATTATACTTTTCATAAATTATACATTTTATAAAATTATACATTTTAGCGCTGAGCAGATTACGTTGTGAATAATGGAAGGGTCTTAAAATAAATTGGTCCATACCCCTTACTTTTTTTTGAGGGGGAGGGGGAGAAGGAGCGGGAAGGGGGGAATAAGTGCGTGGGATTTATTTCTTATGGTAGAGAAATTTGTTCATATTCATTTAAAAATATTGACGTATTATTATTATGCACAGAAATTATAATAATAATAATTTATAATGCATCACTATAATGTGATAAAATAATAATAAAAAATAACAATAATGTATTTATGGTGCATTGTATTTTGTGACCAAAATAATAAAAAAAGGTATTTTGGAAAATACAATTTTTCTACCAAAACATTATTGTGGAAAAATACAATCGCTAATAATAATAATATAATAATAATAATAATAATAATAATAATAATAATAATAATAATAATAATAATAATAATAATAAGAAGAAGAAGAAGAAGAAGAAGAAGAAGAAGAAGAAGAAGAAGAAGAAGAAGAAGAAGAAGAAGAAGAAGAAGATTTAAAAATAACAGCAACGACAATAATAATACTGAAATAAAGATTAATATAAAAATATCAACGTATTGTATTCTGTTTCACGCCAATCTAACAACCGCATCGCCAACTAACTGACTCAAACCAATTAACTGAAAAAGACAGGACTGATTTAACATCAGACTAGCTGGCGTCGCAACAGCAAAGGTCACCGACACCGAAATACTGTATATACGTTAAAAATACTTAGTGAAATTTCCTTCGAACGGAATCGGAGCCCTAAAGAAAGTCGCGATTAAACTTCACAAAAACAAACTTTGATTCCAACCTATCGGCAAAATCTCATCGGTGAGAAGAAGAAGAAGAAGAAGAAGAAGAAGAAGAAGAAGAAGAAGAAGAAGAGGAGGAGAAGGAGAAGGAGAAGAGGAGGAAAAATCTCATCGGTAAGAAGAAGAAGAGGAAAAAGAGGAAAAATAAGTAGAGAAAGAAGAATTAGAAGAAAAAGAAAAAGATGAGAAGAAGAAGAAGAAGAAGAAGAAGAAGAAGAATCTCAAGAAGAAGAAGAAGAAGAAGAAGAAGAGAAAATCTCATCGGGAAGAAGAGGAAGAGGAAAAATAAGAAGAAGAAGAATTAGAAGATAAAGAAAAAGAAGAAGAGAAGAAGAAGAAGAAGAAGAAGAGAAGATCTCATCGGTAAGAAGAAGAAGAGGAAAAATGAGAAGAGAAAGAAGAATAAGAAGAAGAAGAAGAAGAAGAAGAAGAAGAAGAAGAAGAAGAAGGAGGAGGAGGAGGAGGAGGAGGAGGAGGAGGAGGAGGAGGAGGAGGAAAAAGAAGAAGAGGAAGAAAAAGAATCGAAAAAGAAACTCCCACGAAACTTAAACTCCAAATTGGCAACAACGAGCAACTTTTGGCCCGCCGACGTTAAAACTCGGGAATGAGAACTTTCGCCGAAATCTGGGCTTAACGAAGTGGGTAAGAAGGATAGGGGAGGGGGAGCGTGGAGGGGAGGGGATGGGGAAGGGGAGGGGGAAGGTTGTGTACAAACAGAAATAAATCGGATGAAAAGTTTCAGGAATTTTTTTAAGATGATGAATCTTTTAAAAAGGTATATATATATATATATATATATATATATATATATATATATATATATATATATATATATATATATATATAATATATACATATACGTATAGAGTTCCTTTTTGGTATCACGATGAATTAAACCTCAATACATTATTATGTGTTCTTTCATATTTTATTATTCATTTTTACATGGAAAAGAATTAATTTATTTATACATAATTATGCTTAATTTCATCAATACAGCCCTTCTGATACTTCAGGTTTCTATTTCTGTCACATGGGTAACGGAAATGTCTATTTATTCAATTTAATTTAGTATAGTTTTTTATTCCAATTTCCTTCTCAGTAATTTATTATATATATATATATATATATATATATATATATATATATATATATATATATATATATTTAATATATATATATTAGTCAAATGAGCAACGAACCACGACCTATATAACAAAAAGTTTGAAATAACTAAACATCTACAAATACACCATACCCCTATTCACATACACACGCACACAAATATACCAAATGTACACACATACACACACACACACACACACGGGTACACTTCACTTTAGGTCAGACAAACTACGCCACCATCAACTTAAATGAAGAGCGCCACTGCACCCCTCTCTCTCTCTCTCTCTCTCTCTCTCTCTCTCTCTCTCTCTCTCTCTCTCTCTCTCTCTCCCTAAATTGTGCTTTGTGTCACCTTGACGGGAACATATCTCACCTTTAGTTGGGCAATGACTTCTTGCCCTCGTGATTAATGGGTGTTACACAACGAGGACCGTGTTGCTGGGATCCTCGGAGGGAGCAGCAACAGGTTTTGAAGGAGAGAGAGAGAGAGAGAGAGAGAGAGAGAGAGAGAGAGAGAGAGAGAGAGAGAGATCACTAACAAACAGAGCAATTATTGAATAGATAAAAAATGTGTGTTGTCTATTCATAAATCTCCTTTGAGAGAGAGAGAGAGAGAGAGAGAGAGAGAGAGAGAGAGAGAGAGAGAGAGAGAGAGAGAGAGGAACAATCATTGAATAGATAAATAGAAACGGACGTCCAAGCAGAAATCACCCCCAGAGAGAGAGAGAGAGAGAGAGAGAGAGATATCACTACTAGAACAATCATTGAAAAGATAAAGAAAAATAACGCCCATTCAGAAATCACCTGAGAGAGAGAGAGAGAGAGAGAGAGAGAGAGAGAGAGAGAGAGAGAGAGAGAGAGAGGTCTCGGAGGAGTTTTATGGAATCCCTGCTATAAAAAAAACTCACCGTGAAATCCAGCACAAAGCCCGGGTCAAGAATGAAGGGGGAAATCCTACGGTGAATCCTTCGGCCCTTAAAGGATACTATAAGGATACCAATATTATCCTTTAGACATGATCCATTGCCCTTGGAGTAGAGGAAGAATGACTCAATGGCCAACACCATATTGAGACAACGAACATGGAAAAAAAAAAAAATAGAGAAAAACTATCTCTTGGACTTGTCTTACACGATTTTTTTTTGTGGTTGGGTGAGAAAAGATGTCCTGTGTGTAATGTATATTGTGAATATTTGCAATAATATACATAAAAGCATGTGTATATTTTGTATTATGTATCACCAACTAACGAGGTGTCTATACTGCCTTGTGGCTATACTACTGTATATACATGCCCATGTACAAAAAAGTACGCCCATTCATTATGAATCTGAGGATGGAGGATGAATCAGTAAGAGGTATTACACAATACTAAACAAGGTCTCTCTCTCTCTCTCTCTCTCTTGGACACTTTCCCTACTGTGCCGTAGAGAAAAGATCTCCTATTCTCGACATGTCCACATCACGTAAAATATGCAACTTTCTTCCCAAAAATGTCTGAAGCCTCTCATCCCCTGACTGGGCCAAAGGCCACCCTCATCCACCAACCCACCCTCACCCCCGCCCACCCCAACAAACCTTTCACTTCCAAACATGATCAGGCAGGTAGAAAGAACATTCCCTCAACCCCATACAATGTAATTCTTGGACCCGTTAACGAATGACAAAACGCACCTGTCATTATGGTCGAGTCTGTGGAATGGAATGGAATATAAAATTTTGGCCAAAGGCAAGCACTGGGACCTATGAGGTCATCCAGCGCTGAAACAGAAATTGACAGTAAAAGGTTTGAGAGGTGTAACAGGAGGTAAACCTCAAAGCAGTTGCACTATGAATCAATTGTCAGGAGAGGGAGGAAAGCAAGACGGAAGAAAGTAAATATGAACGGAGGTACAGTAAAAGGAACGAAAGGGGTTGTAGCTAGGGGCCGATGGGACGCTGCAAAGAATCTAAAGCAAAGCCTACAGTGCACGGCATGCGGTGTACTGGTGGCACTAACCCCCCTACGGAGATTATTATAGTCGAGTGTGTGGAGGAACAGGTAAGGTAATCTCTTACAGTAATCTCCACAGGTAAGGTAATCTCTTCAGGCAATCTCCACACTATCTCCTTTATCTCCGCATCCGATCTGCCTCTTTGTAGTCATATCTCCCAACCATCTACTTCGAAACAAATGGAGGAGGAGGAGGAGGAGGAGGAGGAGGAGGAGGAGGAGGAGGAGGAGGAGGAGGAGGAGGAGGAGGAGGAGGAGGAGGAGGAGGAGGAGGAGGGTGGAATTATCTGATAGGCGATAGGCGACAAGGCGGGGGGGTGGAGCTTTGGAGTGTCTTTACTCAAAGTGGTTTAATATTCATATATGCAACTTTATCTCTACATCCGATCTGCCTCTTCACAAAGCTTTGATATGTTATCGATGTGCTGACAGCAGATTGGAGAGGTTGGGGAATTTGGTGGTAGAGAATGGTATTTAAGAATGTAGGTGCTTTCCATGTTTTATATTAGGTTTTGTAGTGCTGGGCCTTAGGCCTCTCTCGTTAAATAGGTTGCTCATTAGTACTGTTTTATATATATATATATATATATATATATATATATATATATATATATATATATATATATATATATATATATACATATACACCAGCGATGGTAATTTTATTACATGATATTTAACAATAGTTAAAACCAAAAGTGTACTGAGGGATAGAATTTATTACACACACGAATGTGCTTTAGAGAGAGAGAGAGAGAGAGAGAGAGAGAGAGAGAGAGAGAGAGAGAGAGAGAGAGAATGTGGATTTGCATACGGACAAACTGTAACACACACACACACAAGCTTGATATACTGTTATTCCGTGTACAGTACAGCACCCGTATTCCTCCCTCTCTCTCTCTCTCTCTCTCTCTCTCTCTCTCTCTCTCTCTCTCTCTCTCTCTCTCTCTCTCTCTGCAGCAGTAGTATTCACAAGGCGTCATGCGTCTCAGCCATAAAAGCGTCTCCCGAGCAACTGCATGCTCAATGTACGTTCGGAGGAGTATATTCTCTGAATTTCCAACAGACGCCTTAGTTTTTGCAGCCGACAAGAATAAGTCCGTGTGAATACTTCCGGCTTGTCTTTGGTAAGTGTTTTTTTTAATACGTCCATGTGAATGTTTCAGGTTTGTCTTTGGCACGTGTGTTTTTGTACGTGTTTATACACACGTTTGTATGTAAGAAATTCAATGATATTGTTCATAGGGACATGTCAAGAAAGATTTTGTACTTACTCACGTGTTTGTGTATATAGCACCGTACAATGAGATTGTACACAGGTTGTATGTACAAAAATAAGTTTGTATTATATATATAAAAAGAAAGAATGGAAGAAATTAAATGGGAATATTCCACAACACTTTGTAAATACATCTTTTTGAAAGATACAATCACGAAGAGAAATTCTTATCTCTTTGTTTCAACATCATCCGCAAATTTGACGCCTGTTTAGAAACTACGAATAATCCTGAGAGAGAGAGAGAGAGAGAGAGAGAGAGAGAGAGAGAGAGAGAGAGAGAGAGAGAGAGAGAGAGAGAAACAAAATCTTCAAGCAGTGCGATACACCAACAAAAAATTACACGACCGCCCTGTCCGACACAAAACATATACCTGTATACCAGGGTATACACACGCGTATACGTATACATATACAGCACATACACACACAAACAGCAAATCTAATACAAGTCGGATTGAACGTCCGCAGACAATCTTATTTCCCATTACAAACTCGGCCGCTTTCCGACAAATATTCCACAATTTCCTCCTCCCGAACTTTTAAAACAAAATTTAATTTAAGAGGCATCGATTTCCTGCTTTCCTACCAAACACTTCTTTTCCTCAGAGAGAGAGAGAGAGAGAGAGAGAGAGAGAGAGAGAGAGAGAGAGAGAGAGAGAGAGAGAGAGAGAGAGAGAGAAGTATTGTGGGATACGATATTATACCTCACCATGAAGAAACAATTCTAAACAAAAAACCTAATAAGACAGACAAAAGT
>NC_089786.1:3367500-3372500 GCF_040412425.1 Macrobrachium rosenbergii
GAGTCTGTTTCAGGACAAGAGGACAGAAAACGAGAGAGAGAGAGAGAGAGAGAGAGAGAGAGAGAGAGAGAGAGAGAGAATAGAACCGTCGCCAGGCACTTCATCAAGAACATCACACAACCAAAACATCGAACAATCACACAAACACAAAGAATCCCTTTTACAATGCCTTTCTTCTACATGTACAATTAGGTCCTACAGCGAAATGGACCGTACTTGGCCCCATGTCTAATTCAAATTCAAGGCCCCAGGGGGGGGTTCTGGCTCGAAACCAGCCGTGACCGTGGTCCTCCTTATTGCCAACACAAAGCTTGAGGTACATTAAAAATTTTTTTTTCTCCTAATTCGTCTTACCTATTGACGATACTCTGTTTCACTAGGAATGAAAGTCTCTCTCTCTCTCTCTCTCTTTAATTCGGTTCTCATGACATTAAAAGACTTGTGATTCACTAAGAGTATCTCTCTCTCTCTCTCTTTAATTCTCTCTAACAATAAAAGACCTCTCTTCACTAAGAATTAAAGCATCCTCTCTCTCTCTCTCTCTCTCTCTCTTTAATTAGGTTCTCATTAAAAGCCATTAAAGTTTCTGAATACGATAACTGTCATATTCTTGTTTACATACACCGCTGAATGGGGTGTTAATTTTATGATTCAGAACAAATTACACCTTTGATCAAAGAATGAAAGTATATATATATATATATCTCTCTCTCCTATATATCTCATATATATATATATATATATATAATGTAATGTATGGGGATCACCATTCTTTTTCATCCAAAGGAAACGCCATTCGCTTCACTCTGTGTCCGTGACAGTCATATAACTTTCCATTCTTCTCTCACCATTCTTTTCATCCAAAACCTGGTTCCTCTATGTACAGTCAGTTATCAGTTATGTGACAGGGTCAAAGAGTTCCTTCTATGTACAGTCAGTCAGTTGGTCAGCGGTTCAGTTTCTCGGAATAGGGTATTATATATTTATATACGGGTGTCTGGGTATGGGTCGGTATGAAAATTTGGGGTGGGTGGGGGGGTGGGTGGCACAAAGGAAATGTATTTATATGTATGTATACGTGGGTGTGTATGTGAATATATATATGTGTACGGAACAGTAAAATAATTAATGGTTAATACTTCATACATTTTATATATATAGTATATATATATACATATACATATATATATATATATATATATACGTAGTATTACTGGTGAATTCATCATAAATTTCATACACCACTGAACACATACACTTTATGCTAACAATGAACTGAACATACAAATAAATGAACTATATATATTTCCAGTTCACCTACTATAAATGAAATCCGGAAGCACAGAAGATAGGAGCGAGTTCCAAATATCTTTCTCGAGCAAAACTGATTATCCTCATAAAGATTTAAGTTGAACTATACTTTGATAATTTGTAAAAAACCTTAACAGTAGAATTATTTTCTTATATCTACGAGTGTTATTAGTAAAATAATTAAGTTTCTGTTACCAAATCTTGTAAAAGTAATCATTTTCGTGAGAGAGAGAGAGAGAGAGAGAGAGAGAGAGAGAGAGAGAGAGAGAGAGAGAGAGAGAGAGCGTCAGCTGTCAATGGGGTTCCCACAATGATCCACATGGGAGCAACTCACGTCCAGACCGTTTAGAGAGAGAGAGAGAGAGAGAGAGAGAGAGAGAGAGAGAGAGAGAGAGAGAGAGAGATTCAATATATAAATTCTTTAAACGTTTAGTAAGGTAGATTGATTCTCATTTAGTTTATTTTAAAAATGCTCGATTTTATGTTTATATGAGAGAGAGAGAGAGAGAGAGAGAGAGAGAGAGAGAGAGAGAGATTCCAATATATAAATTCTTTAACCGTTTACTAAGATAGGTTGATTCTCATTTAGTTTATTATTAAAAATGTTCGATTTTATGTTTATATGAGAGAGAGAGAGAGAGAGAGAGAGAGAGATAGCGTGTTTCCAAAACATATCTTTAACTGCTGACTGAAACAGTCTTACTTTGTACACAGTATATATCTTTGGTTTTATATTTACGTGAGAGAGAGAGAGAGAGAGAGAGAGAGAGAGAGAGAGAGAGAGAGAGAGAGAGAGAGAGCGTCTGTCTCAGGCCAATTACACCATATGCACTGGACAGCCTTGTGGTTAACCGTGAGAAAAAAAAAAAAAAAAAAAGAATTTTGTCCGCTAACACATAGCAGGACGCATCTGGTAAGGCTACCCAGGGCCATTTGTACATAACAACAACAACAACAATAATAATAATAATAATAATAATAATAATAATAATAATAATAATAACAATAATAATAATAATGAATTAAACTTATTATTTTACCTAAACCGCTGATTTATAATTTACGGCCCCGAGCTGAAATAAAGGATATTATTATTATTATTATTATTATTATTATTATTATTATTATTATTATTATTATTATATAAACAATAATAATAATAATAATAATAATAATAATAATAATAATAATAATATCCTTTATTTCGACTCAGTTTAGATAAAATAATATTAAGTTTTATTTATTATTATTATTATTATTACTATTATTATTATTATTATTATTATTATAACCAGACAATCTGTAATTATATTCATTACCATTACCATTATTATCATCACTGCTGATATCAACAACAACAATATGTCCAATATTATTTATAATATTACTATCACAATATACATGTATGAATAATGATAAAAATATTACTTTAGTAACATTATTATTATTTGTATTATTATCATTATTATATACATTTTCATTAACAAATATTAATACTGCAGCAACCGAGTATATTATTATCATTCTTAGTATTATTATTATTATTATTATCATTATTGCTATTATTATTATTATTAAACCACTTAGGCCTATACACATCAACATAATTCCTACTACGCAAAGAAAAATCACAAAAACTGGACATAAAATTATTCTTTGATATTCGTTAGCATAACATACCCACGGAAATAATTATAGAATGTACACACATACACACACACGCACGCACACACATACACACCACACACACACACACACTCATGCATAATGCAAATGCGCACAGCTGCACTCTGTTTATGTAATGGCATGCAAATTACCATCATGGACAGAACTAAAGATAAAAAAAAATTTTTTTATTTGAAATTAGATTATTACGGTCACTTGTCTCTCCGTTTAGTCTTTAAATGTATGAAGGGTTCTCGGGGGAGAGAGAGAGAGAGAGAGAGAGAGAGAGAGAGAGAGAGAGAGAGAGAGAGAGAGAGAGATTGCAGCTAGAACAGTAGAATACAGGAACGATTTCATTCATAAAACATCCCTGAGATTGCAGCTAGAACAGTAATTGAATACATAAAAGAAACGATTTCCCATTCATAAAACATCCCTGACAGAGAGAGAGAGAGAGAGAGAGAGAGAGAGAGAGAGAGAGAGAGAGAGAGAGAGAGAGTCATTGAAAGATAAAAGGCTCTAACGATTTCCCATTCATAAAACATCCTGACAGAGAGAGAGAGAGAGAGAGAGAGAGAGAGAGAGAGAGAGAGAGAGAGAGAGAGAGAGAGAATGAAGGGCTCATTGAATAGGAAACATTTCTTCATAAAGAGAGAGAGAGAGAGTCTTCAAAGTATGAAGGGCTCTAGGTAGGCATTTGTGTGTGTGTGTGTGTGAGAGAGTGAGAGTGTGTGTAACATCAAACATCACAGACAACCCAAAACATTCACAAGGCAGTCACACAGAGAGAGAGAGAGAGAGAGAGAGAGAGAGAGAGAGAGAGAGAGAGAGAGAGGTCATTCCCAAGTTCATAATGCCTCTCATTGTCGGCAAAAGGCAAAAGAAAAAGATGACCAGACAAGGGACAATTTCCTTCAATGAAAAAGAGCGAGTGCAGAGGAAAAAACCGCCGCAGTGTCACACCTGTTTGAGCTCTTATTTCTCTCTCTCTCTCTCTCTCTCTCTCTCTCTCTCTCTCTCTCTCTCTCTCAAACAAAAAAAGTTTTGGAGAGATTTTTCTCATTCTTGATAAATATACATATGTAAATTATATACATATATATAAATATACAAATATATGTATATGCAGAGAGAGAGAGAGAGAGAGAGAGAGAGAGAGAGAGAGAGAGAGAGAGAGAGACAGAGAGAGAGAGAGAGAGGATTCAAATACTGTGCTTTAGAGCCTGGTGAAAAATCTTTCAGTTCGTTTCGCGGTCTTAGATCATTAATTAATAATTGTATAACAAACAAATTTTGCGAGAATGATGAAATTTCTAAAATAATAATAATAGTAATAATAATAATAATATTAATAATAATAATAATAAATCTTGAGTAATTTACAAAATACTTCGAAAAGTTAGCGTAAAAATTATTCAATTTTTAAAAACCCTGGCTGTCTTCCAAGTCACACTGACTGCCAAAATCTATATCCTTTATTCATAATTTTCGCATATGCTACTTCCATACAATATCTGATCTTAATTTTCTAATATTTATTCGACGCACCAGTTGTCAGACTGTTGAATTCCCTAACAGACCTTACCTGGAAAAGTTCTCCATCTTGGGGCCCTCAATACTGCTGTCACTGGGCAGGCAAACATGGGCTAACAATCCATTCTCTTTTCATAAAATATCGGACAAGAAAGCAATGATCCTATAAGGCACATGAACGAAACTGAACGGGAGTTAATGAAACCTCTGCGGTGACGATTGCAAACCAGTTGTACCTCTTTTGTCCACACAATAATTTGATACCAATCTTACTGCCCTTACTTGGGGCAGAGATGCATTGTCTGGGATACAAGTTTGTATCCCAGACGGTAATGACTCGATCGTCCGATAAGCATTCGTAAACAGTCCCATGAAATTAAGTCTCGGGGAGTTTCCTGAGGCAGTTTGATGAAGGGCAGAAGGGGTATTTGCCCGAAAATGCCCGTAAATGCCACACTGGTGTGATTCTTTTGTTTGCCACATGCGAGTGA
>NC_089786.1:3375000-3382500 GCF_040412425.1 Macrobrachium rosenbergii
ATCCGATGCAGAACCACGGGGTAACGCGCCGAGAATTAATGCGGGCTGCATGCATCAGCATTAAAGAGTCTTTCTCCGGTGGGGAGAGAGAGAGAGAGAGAGGGAGAGATAAAAGATAAATATATTATATATATATATATATTATATACATATGAAAAGCTCATATGTCACAAGTATTTTATGAATTACAATACACAGTAGATGTTTGATTGATGAGTGTGGCTAAAGGCATTGTGGAGAACCTTGAGAGGATGATTAGCCGTTGTCTGGCGCGTTCCTAATTAATAAAACTGTATACATGTTAAATATATCAGGTATTCTCGAGCCGTGAGAACATCCCTGCCTCGCGACAAGACTTTGTGAGTGTGTTCGCCGGAAACGTCCAGGTTCCGGCAAATGCGTTAGGGCGAAGTTCCAGGGTGTGAAGGGATTAGTTATCTTACAAAAAGTCATTCGAAGACCAACACCGAATATTATTAGAGGTCTTCAGTGAAGACTCTGTGGTTCGAGACCTGTCGATTAAGAATTGTAGACATTGCTGTTTGGAGATGTTTCGCTGAGAAAGAGGTTAAAGATGTACGCTTTGGGAATGTACTGGGCTTTGACTTATTTTGACCTAGTGTGGGGAAAAGCTTTAAAAAGAATAATTGGTTGAATATGTTGGTCTTTAATATGTATGACTGGTTGGTGACCATTAGTATTCCATTTTATTTCATCCCTTGTTTCTTGCAATCCAGTTATGTTAGATTATTGTCAAATAAATTATTTTGGGCAAGGCTTGTTTCGCTGTAGACCTGAGAGAGAGAGAGAGAGAGAGAGAGAGAGAGAGAGAGAGAGAGAGAGAGAGAGAGAGAGAGAGAGAGAGAAAATGCGTGTGTATGTACGAATGTACGTTGCCAGTAGCCTTTTTGATGCGGTCACTATCAAGCTACCAACAGATGGGACTTCTCGACTTTGTAGAAAAAGGTAAGCAATGAAATTTCCTCTCGACTGTGCAATATATATATATATATATATATATATATATATATATATATATATATATATATATATATATATATATATATATATATGTATGTATAAATCCACACACACACATACACCCAACCACAAAATCAGTACCACCTCCAAACAAAACCACACAAATATGTAAATATAAAAACTTTTACCCCAAAAAAAAAGTAGTGACATTTTAAAACCAAGCCTCGCTTACAAATATTTTCAACCACAAGCCGCAAATAGAGCGAGGAAAGATATGAATTTGACCCCCACTTGCAATCACCGCCAACACACGTTCTGCAATAACAATGGAAGATTCTCTCTCTCTCTCTCTCTCTCTCTCTCTCTCTCTCTCTCTCTCTCTCTCTCTCTCTCTCTCTCTCTCTCTCATTTTTTATACTTATTTATCCTCGCATTTATTTACCTACATCTAGCTTATTCTAAGTTTCCCCCTCTCTCTCTCTCTCTCTCTCTCTCTCTCTCTCTCTCTCTCTCTCTCTCTCTCTCTCTCTCTCTCTCTCTCTCTCTCAAATATTCCAACTCAATCCTTTTCTCACTATTTTCTTTGTATTATTGCTCTCTCTCTCTCTCTCTCTCTGCTAATTTTCTTTACTTTGTACTTGCCTCTCTCTCTCTCTCTCTCTCTCTCTCTCTCTCTCTCTCTCTCTCTTCTCTCTCTCTCTCTCTCTCTCTCTCTCTCCTAACAGCCGCCCTACATCCGAGGGTGTATAATACAGCCGCCAATCACATCGCACGCCCACGGGTGATCCCAGCGACGCCCTAAGTCACGCCGCCCGTCAGAAGAACAAAAGACCAAAGGGGTTTACCCGCCCGCCCATTCTCCAAACACCGTTGGGGGAGAGAGTGGGCGGTGCCGATTGAAGGGCGCCAGCTTTGGCACAATGCGGGCGGCCTTTGCCTGCCAGGTGTCATGCCATGGTCATCTTTGAGAGAGAGAGAGAGAGAGAGAGAGAATAATAAAAATTCCTTTACCCCACTTCAAAGTGACAGAGAGAGAGAGAGAGAGAGAGAGAGAGAGAGAGAGAGAGAGAGAGAGAGGACTTTGGTCCTAAAAATCTAAAAACAAAAATGGCTTGTTTACCACTATTAAATTAAAGACTTCGAGGAAAAGTCAACCTCTCTCTCTCTCTCTCTCTCTCTCTCTCTCCACCTGTCTTCTAGAACTACCAGATAATACAAAAGTAACAACAACAAAAGACTGAAACATACAAACAAATACATTCAGGTATATGGACAGTTAAGTGTCTCTCTCTCTCTCTCTCTCCAAAAGGTGACATAGAGGTATAAGATTATTTTAACATTACAATTCATTACAAGGTTCACAGTCTCTCTCTCTCTCTCTCTCTCTCTCTCTCTCTCTCTCTCTCTCTCTCTCTCTCTCTCTCTCTCTCTCTCTAATCCGAAGACCACAAACACCTCTCTCTCCCACCTTATGGAAATATAAAGCAATATGAGAATCACATAAAAACGATATCAAAATCACAAACGCTGCCTCTCTCTCTCTCTCTCTCTCTCTCTCTCTCTCTCTCTCTCTCTCTCTTGGAAGTCACAGACACGAAGGACAACAAGACCCTTTTCTCCCGTCAACCCCCGTATTGTGAAAGAGCAACACTTAAAAAAAAAAAAAAATAAACAAACAAAGAGGCAAAACAAAGCATGTATAGAGTTAACGAGAGACCTCCTATGTTTACGACGAGTGGCTGTGTTTACCAGATACGCAAGGGGGGAAGGGACGAAGGAATGGATAAATGAAGGAATGAAGGAACTAAGGAAGTGAGGAAGGAATTAACTAAGGAAGGGAGGAACTAAGGAAGTACGAAAGTAAGGAAGTGAGGACTAAGGAACTAAGGAAGGACGTAGGGAAGGAAGGAACTAAAGAACTAAGGAACTACGAAAGTAAGGAAGTGAGGACTAAGGAACTAAGGAAGGACGTAGGGAAGGAAGGAACTAAAGAACTAAGGAACTACGAAAGTAAGGAAGTGAGGACTAAGGAACTAAGGAAGGACGTAGGGAAGGAAGGAACTAAAGAACTAAGGAACTACGAAACTAAGGAAGGGAGGAACTAAGGAATTAAGGAAGGAACTAAGGAACTACGAAACTAAGGAAGGGAGGACCTAAGGAATTAAGGAAGGAACTAAGGAACTACGGAACTAAGGAAGGAAGGAAGGTACTCAGGAACTGCGGAACTAAGGAACTAAGGAAGGGCCTAAGGAAGTAGGGAAGGCCATATTAAAACCACATACCCTTTTATGTAGGTCGTGTCGAAGAGACAAAAGATTATTTATTTCGCTGGGAATCTGGGAATGGGGTTTCCTTAACACAGGGTGGCCTCAGTGGGAAAATACGGTCGCTGACATATACATATCTTCACTGGTGAATGAGGGATGAAATAGCTCTGCAGATATCACACGAAATAATAAAACCATTTATATGTATGCATGTATGTATGTGTTGGTGAGTGTGCACGGTATTAACCATCCTTTGGGATGGGGATGCTAGCTTGATGTATTAATTTAAGTATACATTCACCTTGATTACCACCCACCACAGTCGACTAACTACCAAGTATACGTTTCACTGCTACTGGTCAATCGAAAGGGATGTATATATTTATGTTACAGCCGAATATATATATATATATATATATATATATATATATATATATATATATATATATACAGTATATATATATATATATATATATATATATATATATATATATATATATATATATAATAATGACAGCTGCCATAAAACAAACTGTCCATATATCCATATATGAATAAACGCAAGGAAATTGTAAAGAAACAGAAAGAACTAAAACAGAATACATAAAATACATTATAAATAAAAAAATACGTCAGCACAGAAACTCTCAATCCAACTGAACCCAAATTTCGATTTCAAAACAGCCACCAAAACAATGCAACCACAACCACAGTCACCCAAAAAAGTTCGGGTAAATTTCGCCAGACTCTTTCGATACAAATATACAATTTTTTTTTAAATACAATATCATACAATAAAAGGAATTCAGTAACCCCGGAGGTGGGGGGAGAGCGTTAGCCGATTCCAATGTCATTTGAACAGTTTTCGGGATATTTCTTTCCATTGATTTTAGCTCGGATTTATGGCCCTCCATACGGCAACATCTGATCTTGGCGAGATGCCAGCGGTCGCCAGAAAATGAATGGGGGAATAAGGGAAAGGGGAAGGGGGAAGGGGACCAAAGGAGGAATTTCGGCATTCCTAGATCTGTTCACACGGGTCCTCAAATCGAAATTTTAATTTTTGGAAAATTTTTTTTTGTTTTTGTTTTATTAGAAAATAAATTTTCAGAATCGTCAAATTAAAGAAAATGTATACATAAATGTTTGGTTGTGTATAATATATATTATATATATGTATATATAATATAATATATATAATATAATATACATATATATAGAAATAGTTTTTGCTTTCCATCAGAAAAATCATTTGAATAATAATGTGTTTTTATAAAGAAAAATTCTGATTTTAGCAAGCAGTAAATTTCACAAACTTCTTACATCAGAATATAAATTTTCAAAACTCGTTTTATAAGACGATGCAGAAATACAGTTTCCTCTTTCACGAGACTGTGCATGCAAATAGTTTGATTTTTATCAGAAAAATAATTGGAAAGCAATCTTATAAAAATTCTGATTTTATCAGAAAAGAATCTTTGAAAAAAAATTTTTTTTTTTTAGTAAAAATAGGTTTCATCAGAACACACACGGAAATAGTTTAGTTTTAATCAGAAAAATCATTAGAATAATCTTATAAAAAAAATTCAGGTTTTATTAGAAAACAACTTCAAAAATTCGTTTAAAAACTCCATAAATGAATTGTAGATAGGAAGTAGATCATGTTGCAGGAATTATTTGCATCAGGGTCTCATCCTTGAGACAGAAGTTGAAAAATGTATTTGGAAATGTCCGAAGTCTATGATGAGGCTACATTTTGTAAAATCGGATCATTTGCTGCTAAATATCAGGTTACATTTATTTATAAGGTTATGGACTTTCATTGCCCTCTCTCTCTCTCTCTCTCTCTCTCTCTCTCTCTCTCTCTCTCTCTCTCTCATGATTATTTCTACTCTTAATTTCAAAGCATGAACTCCATACCCCAGAAATCATGGAAATTCTCTCTCTCTCTCTCTCTCTGAAAGAAAAATAGTTTCTGTCCAACTTCGTAGTCCAAAATTCATGGCTATGCCCTTCTCTCTCTCTCTCTCTCTCTCTCTCTCTCTCTCTCTCTCTCTCTCTTTCTAAAAGCACATGCGAAATTCCTAGCCCCAATATCATGGAAAAATTCTCCACATCCAACCCCTTTCCTGTCTCTCTCTCTCTCTCTCTCTCTCTCTCTCTCTCTCTCTCTCTCAAGCTTATTCTTACCTCTCCCACTTTCCTTTCCAGACACACACACACACACCCCCACACACACACGGAAATTCGTAAAAGAGAATAATGTTGAAAACTCAGCCGACCCCGACACGAGACGGCACTGCCAAAAAAAAAAAAAATAAAAAAAATAAAAAATAATAAAAAAATAAATAAAAAAAAAACATGGGCGTCAAAACTCATCATTATTCCCATCGCCGAAGTCAGCTGCTTCCGACGCTCCATTCCGATACGAGACGCATACTTGTCGTACATTTTACAGAGGACACTTTCTCTCTCTCTCTCTCTCTTCTTCCAGCCTCTGGTTCTCGTGTTCTCGACATTCTCTTCTTTCTCTGTGTTTCCATTCCTCGTTCTCATCTTGTTCCCTCTCTCGTTCGTCTCGCTGTTCTCATCTTTCTGTTCTCTTCCTTCTTATTCCTATTCTCCTTCCTTCTCCCCTGTCGTCTCTCTTCCTCCAGTTCTCCTGTTTTCGTAATTCTCCACTTTCTCTGTTTTAAATTTTTGTCCTTATTTGTTATCTCGTTCCCTTTCTTATCCGCCTTATATTTCTCATCTTTCTATTCTCCTCTTCGTGTCTTTATCTCCTGGTTCTCACATTATTCTCCTCATCTCATTGACCTCCCAATTCTTTTATTCTTCTCCTTCTTCCTCTTTTCACTTGGAACTTATTCTCGCTCTATTCCTGACATATTTTCCGTATTCTCCATTCGTCTGGTCAGCAATACCCCATCTCCCTATGTTCCTCTTCTCCCTCTCCCTCCCCCTCCCCTTCTACAACCACCTACCCCTCCCCCCCCTTCCCTTTCCGGCCAAGCCAAGACCGTATATATAAGAAGAGGGCCCCATTAATATTCAACAACAACAACTACAACTGCCAGATAAGAACCTAAAAACACGCGTACCTGTCCCACTTGGGCTGAGAGGCTGGTCTCCGAATTTCTCGGCTCTTTAAATATCGTCCACCTTCCGCGCCCGGGCAGTGTTGCCAGATATAATGGTCCTGAATTCCCCAAAACAGGAGGGAGGAAAAATGATGAAGGTTACTCGGTATATCTGGCATCACTGTGACTTAGACCCTGGGCTGCCAGTTCAGTCTAGACTCTTAAGATGTTGTTTACATTTCGTATATATTTTCTTTGAATATTGTTTACGTTCCACACCGCAATGTTGCCAGATACATTGGGCCCAAATTCTCCAAAGTAGGAGGAGGAAAACTAATGAGGGTTGCTGGGTTTATCTGGCATCACTGCGACGGAAATCTAGAGTTGCCAGGTAATGTTAGGCTTTTTAAATGTTTTTTACTTATATCAGCAAAGTTACAAGATATACTTATTCCGAATTCTGGGGGAATGAGACGCCATTAACATGTTAACAGCCATAATAAGGTTAATGTCACAAAATAAATAATAAATTCTACACTCAAAAATTACCAATATTCTGAAATATATCTGATGCAAAACTGCAACAACCAAGACGCGACGTTGCCAATTACTCTATTCCCTAATTCGACGGAACTGGTAGTAAAAATAATCAAACTTCGATGATTTTGTTGGGGGAAACTGCATTTAACTGCAGGCCTTGTCAAATACAAACTAAGGGGAAATTCAACCCTGCTGCCTGATTACTTGTCCATCGCTGTGAAAAAATGCTGTTGTCAGCAGAAAGGGTTTCAATTTTCTTAATTTCACTTGCGATTCTCTTTCTGTTGTTAGTAGTAGTAATAGTAATATTTAAAAAATCATACTATAAAGACATTATTCTTAATAGCATAAACATTATAAATCTGAAATAACAAAATCGACAAGGGTACATATTGACCTTGATAATCCATTTAATAGATTCGGCAGCAGAGATGAAAACCTCTGCCACCATTTTTCTGTGAAAACTAAAATTTTTTGTATTTAATAATTAAAATACTAATTTCAGCAGGAATTTTGTAACTGATTACATCAACCCTGGATATTCTTGTATTTTATAGATCAACTTTAAGCTTATGTAACAGGTTTACTGTAGGTGGGACATTTTACAAAGGCCATTATGCAGATGAACCTGA
>NC_089786.1:3392500-3397500 GCF_040412425.1 Macrobrachium rosenbergii
AATAATAATAATAATAATAATACAAACATTGCTATTAAATCTCTATGCCTGATTTGACAGAGAGCACAGTTGGGATTTTATGAAAAAAGCAACAACAGTACCAAAAATTATTAAATAATTAAAATAAAATAAAATATGATTTGTAATAACCTAAATAAAAAAGTACACGAATGTATAAGAAGTAAAATCATGACAAAATTTATACTAAATGCCAAGATAAAAATAAAACTAAAACTATTTTTATATCTCTATATATTTATTCTCTCTCTCTCTCTCTCTCTCTCTCTCTCTATATATATATATATATATATATATATATATATATATATATATATATATATATATATATATAAACACACACACACATACATATATACAGTATATATATATATATATATATATATATATATATATATATATATATATATATATATATATATATATATATATGCACACGCAAGCAAGCAACTACCACACGAACATACAAAACACAAGCAACACGCAAACCACAAATAACAAGTGACAACAGCTTTGCAAAAGCGAGGCCTCCTGCATTTTCCAGAGCATTTCCCCAAAGTGGAAGAAACACCCCTTATCAGAATATCGCTGCCTGCATTCTTCGTTGCAAATTGCACAAGTAAAAAAGGAGGGAAAAAAAAACTAGTGAGTAATTGCTCACTGAAGCTTAAGTGGGGATAAGGATGTTTTTTTTTTTTTTTTTTTTTAGTCTTGCGAATGACTGAGGTGGGTGCGCGCAGCTGGAGAGAGTGCGGGCGCGCAAATTAGCTTGAAGAGGATTGTAAGGTGCATTACTATTATTATTATTATTATTTTTTATTAAAATTAGTAGTAGTAGTAGTAGTAGTAGTAGTAGTAGTATTGTAGTATTACAAAAAAATGTTCCTACAAATTTTTTGTAATTATTATTATTAAATTATTATTATTATTATTATTATTATTATTATTATTATTATTATTATTATTATTATTATACCGATTCTTCGTATCATTATCATTATTGGAAAAATATTTCCAGTGCAATGAAAGATTGGAAAGTCTGACACGATGTTGAACTGAAGTGAAATTCAACAAGGTCACATCAACCTTTTATTAACGTAAAAGCAAAATGATAACACCTTTATTAGGAAAAATAAATATGTATAATTTATCATCGCAACATCCACCTTCATTTTTAAATAAATTAAATAAATAAAAACAGAATCGTATCACACACGCGTGCCTGATTGAAGTTCCGACTATATTAAATTGAAATTCAATATGGTACCATAAACCTTCATTAATGAAAAAAGATGAAAATACTTTTATTAGCAAAAAATAATTCTTTGAAATTCATCATCCACCTTAATAAAAAAAAAAAAAAAGCCGAAGTTTCTTCGACGCAATCGAGTTTTCTGTACAGCCGCTACAGAGTGTAATCAAGGCCACCGAAAATAGATCATATCTTTTGGTGGTCTCGGTATAATGCTGCAGTATGAACCGCGGCCCATTGAACTTTAACTACGACCCGGTGGTGGTCTATCCTATATCGTTGCCAGAAGCACGGTTATGGCTAACTTTAACCTCAAATAAAATCAAAACTACTGAGGCTAGAGGACTGCAATTTGGTATGTCTGATGATTGGAGAGTGGATGATCAACATACCAATTTGCAGCCCTCTGCATCAGTGGTTTTTAAGATCTGAGGGCGGACAGAAAAAGTGCGGACACAAAGAGTGCCGACAGAAAAAGTGCAGACAGAAAAAAGTGCGGACAGAAAAAGTGCGGACAGAAAAAAGTGCGGACAGAAAAAGCGCGGACAGGAAAAGTGCAGACAGAATAAAGTGCGGAACGGACAAACAAAGCCGGCACAATAGTTTTCTTTTGCAGAAAAAAAAAAAAAAAAAAAAGAATCCTATAAGACACACACACGTGTCCGATCCAAGCTTCGACTCAATTCAAGTGAAACTCAAACCCGTATCATCAGCCTCATTAATTAAAATAAAATTAATACACCTTTATTAACAAAAATAATTATGGGGAATTCTATCACCTTATCACCCACTTTTATTCTATTTTAAATCCTATCAGATTCACACGGCTCTGATTCAGGTTTCGACTTCACTGAAATGGAATTTAACACCGTGTCATACGCCTATATTTAGTTAGAAAGATTAGCACAATTAGTAAAAATAATTGTGTGAAATTCATTACAGTAACACCCACCTTTATAAAAAAAAAAAAACACTACCGTAATACGCTAAACCTCCCACTTAATTTAAAAAGACACAAATGCCCATCTTTCTAAAAAATAAAACTACAGTAATACCCACCTTTACTTACAAAGAAAAAAATACACTAATACTCCAACTTTATTTAAAAAGACACAAATGCCCTAACACCCACCTTTATAAAAAAAAAACACTACCGTAATGCCCATCTTTATTTACATAAAAAAACACTAACACCCACCTTTATTTAAAAAGACAAAAATACCCTAACACCCACCTTTATAAAAAAAAACTACCGTAATGCCCACCTTTATTTAAAAAGAAAGAAAATACCCTAACACCCACTTTATTTAAAGGGACAAATACCCTAATACCCACCTTTCCAAAAAGAGAACACTACCGTAATGCCCACCTTTATTAAAAAGAAGAAAAAACACTAACATCCACCTTTACTTAAAAGGACACAAATACTCTAATACCCACCTTTATAAAAAAAAAAAAACACTACCATAACACCCACCTTTATAAAAAAAAAAAAAACAGACCTTTATTTAAAAAGAAAAAAAATCCATCTTATAAAAAAAGAATCTTATCAGATACCGACTGATAAAAGCAGCTCCGGGACACGTGTCCGAGGCAGATCTCACCCGCGTATACCCGACCGGGCGGATTAGAGGGTACCAGGTGGCCAGGCACTGGGCACCACCTAATTAAGGCCAGACCCACCTGTCCTCTGAACGTAACACCAAGCAATTAACTGACATCATTTAATAGATTCTTCCTGAGCAAAGCACTTTAAAAAAAAAAAAAAAAAAAAAAAAAAAAAAAGTCTAAATGAGATCGTGAAACCAGGCAAGGACAATGTTGTCGAAGCCCCTTCGGGGGACACAATGGCCCATCAGCAGCTTGTTCATACCCGACGAAAAGTGAGATCAGAGGAGGAATTGGTGTCCAAGGTCTGGAGAATACGTTCGTGGATTAAGGACTAAATCCCCCACCAGAAATGGCAGAGGTGGTTGGAGGGGGGAAGGAGGGGAGGGGGATTAACAGCATACCTGCATGCGTGAACAGCAGGAGCAGCATAGCAGCGAGAAGGGGGGAGGGGAGGGGGAGGGAAGATGCCTCCTAGCTGAATAATCAATTCAAATAATAGTAGCAGGCTTGGAGGGTTTCTGATAAGCAGCAGGGAACTCAGACCGGATTGAAAAAGCAGTATTTAAGTAGTAAACGTTGAAACAAATTAGATAGGTAACAGAAAGTAGCACAAAAAAAAGCAGTGAACTTGAGGGATAAATCATAGAAGACAAGACTGAAAAGCAAGCAGCAGTATAAGTAGCAAACATCGAGAACAAATCAGACAGACAGACGAAATCAGCACAAAAAAGCAGCAAAAGCAGTAAACATGAGGCTAAGAAAAATCCACCAGCTAAGAGGAAATCAGAGCGAAAGAAGAACCAGCGGTTAAAGCAGCAAAGGCAATAAAAGAACCAAAGAAATAATCCGCAGTAAAAGTAGCAACGGCAAAATTAAAAGCAGAAAATTAAGAATCAGCTTTAAAAGCAGCAAAGGAATAAACAGCAAAAAACAAAGGCAAAAACAGCAGTAAAAGCAAAAATAAAAACAGTAAAAGCAGCAAATAAAGTCAACAAAAACCGCAAAGAAAAAGCAGCAAAGTAAGAAACAACAGAAAAGCAGCAAGGGGAAGAATCAGCAGTAAAAAGAGCAAATAAAAAAGCAGTAAAGAGCAGCCAAAACAAAAGCAGTAAAAGCAGCTAAGGAAAACTCAGCATTAAAAGCAGCAAAGGCAAGAAAGCCCGTCACAAACTTCCGATTTGCATGACAGACTTATATAGGTTTATGGAGGGGATTTGCGGACGGCTTAATGTAGTAGAGGTAAAGGGAGGGGGGGGGGAAGAGGAAGGGGTGAGGAGGAGGAGGAGGGACCCCTCCCCCCGCCCCCGGAAGGGGAAACTGGAAGGGGAAAATGTCCGATTAAGCCGTAAACAAGGAGGGGGAGTTTCCAAGAGTGACATTCCCCCCCCCCCAAAACGTTACAAGGAAGGGTGGGACTGGGAGGGGGTGGGAAGGGGGGGGGAGAGAGAGAGTAGAAGGGGGAGGGTGTAAATGAGTCACTGATTTTAACGGAACTGGCGTGACAGTAGCGTTGGTCATCGCCGGTGATAAACCTTGTTGTGACAGAGGGCAGAGAGATGTAGCAAGAAGTTGGGAAATAGAGAGAGAGAGAGAGAGAGAGAGAGAGAGAGAGAGAGAGAGAGAGAGAGAGAGATGATTTCGGTTTCTGTCCAGGCCCTCCCCTCCAACAACCCATACCCCTCCCTCATTAATCCGTATGTCTACAAACTTCCTGTACCGAGGGTGAAACAGCGCCCCATCTTCACCATTATTTTCATGACCTTATCTTGCACTCTTCCCTCCCTCGCCCCCCAACTCTCTCTCTCCCTCTCCCTCTATTCCCGTGCTTTATCACTCCTCCGGTTTCCTGTCGCCTTTACCTCGTTATTTCTATCCCCTAATTCTCCCAGAGACAACGGGGGGAGGGTGAATTCTGCGCATTATGGAAGACAATTGTCTCTCATTCACGAGAGAGATTTGAACGAAAGGAACATCACTGAGATTTTGTTGGTCTAAAGGAGGTTCATGTAGGCTACCTGGATTTGGTTGGTTGTGGTGCATGGCAAAAAGGGTGGGAAGAGGTGTGAGGGTAGCAACTTCATCCCGGGTGAACTTCCGAGAATTGGAAGGCTGAGATATT